>NC_056726.1:1479462921-1479465421 GCF_019279795.1 Protopterus annectens
TTTCTGAGGTCTTTGGTCCTATGTAAATAAAAACACAATTGTCTATGAACATCCAGTTGGTGTAATCTATAATCTGCCTTGTTGCCATAATTAGGGAAGAACACAGGAAGCTCAACAGACTGATTCAAGTTATACTCGGAACAAACCTTTGGAAGAAAGAAGGGATTGTCCTTAGAGAGACCATCTTTGTGAAAAGAAAGAAATACAGCGGGCAAATAGACAAAGCATGTAATTCAGAAACCAGTCTAGCTGAGGTTATAGCAACCAAGAAGAGTGTTTTCCAAGGCAGAAACTTCAAGGGGCAAGATGCTGCTGGTTCAAAAGGGGGTAGAACCATTGAAGCTAAAACCAAGTTTAGGTCCGGGGGGGCAGATTCTCTTACCGGGGGCCGAAAAATGTACCTCGTAAGAATGCTCTGCACAACTTATGGGACAATGTTTGAACCAAAGTCTCCTACATGAAAATTGGAGATGCAGCCAGTTGGACCCTAATAGTAGATGCAGCTGCCCCTTTTTCGAAGGTTTCAGCCAGAAAGTCAAGAATCTTGTGAACAGGAGCTGTAAAAGCATCAATGTTATTATTTTTGGCCTAGTAAGAGAACCTCTACCATTTGCTAGTGTAAATCCTCCTAGTAGTGGGCTTGTGGGAGGACACTAGTATGTGTTTTACAGCAGGGGAAATGTTTGGGAGCCTGGCTAAGACTGGAAGTGGAGTAACCAAGCAGTCAGCTTGAGAGTTTCAAGGGATGGGTGAAGGGATGGGTGAAGTCCGCCTGACTGAAGTCAAGAACTGGGTCCACTATCCAGGGCTCCAGCTGAAGGTGATGGCAAAGAAACGGAAACCATAACGGACAAGGCCAGTAAAGAGCAATGAGGAGTTTGCAACCCAAATATTGTGCTTTCTGAAGTACCTTTGGAATGAGAGGGAAGAGTGGAAAAGCATACAGTAGTCCCGGAGGCCAACGGTGAACAAGTGCATCCCTGGGTGACTGTCCCGGAGGGGGAATTAGGGTGAAGTAGCTGCTGCATATGTTTAGGGGAGTGGCAAAAAGATCGCAGCATGGTTGGCCCCATTTGTGGAAAATCAAATCTGCAACTTCTTGCTTCAGAGACCACTCGTGAGGCATGAGGATAGCCCTGCTGAGCCTGTCCACTATCGCACTGGATTTTCTGGGAATGTGCACTGCAATCAGAAAACATTGGGAAGACATCGCCCCATTGCCATACTCCAAGTGCCTCCCGACACAAGGGGTAAGATCTGGTTCCGCCCTGCTTGTTGGTGTACCATACCACTAACATATTGTCTGTCTGGATTGCAATGGTCCCTGTAGGTAGTCTTGAAGCGCTTGCAATGCCAGAAGCACCACTCTCATCTCTAGAACATTAATGTGCAAATGGTACTCGTGAGACTGCCACGTTCCTTGGACAGTCCATCCCAGATCATGCCCCCCTCCCCAATCTGGGAAGCGTTCGTGGTCACTGTGGCTACTGGATGAGGGTCTGCTCAGAGTCACCTGGGGGGAGACCAGCCACCATAGTAGGTCCTTTTTGCAAGATTCCATGATCAAGATCATGTGTGACATTGGCAATTCCTGGAAAGACCACTGAGCGAAAAAAAAGCCACTGTTGAATCCGCATGTGGAAGTGTGCTAAACTAGCATAATAGCTGCAGCCATTGAGCCCAGCACGTCTAAGACTCGTCTTGCCTGAATTCTCGTCTTAGGAGAAAGGAAACTTGTTGACAAAAGGCTGACGCACCCTGTCTAGAGGCAGTTTTGCTATCATGCATCTTGCATCCAAGTCTGCCCCTATAAAGGTAATAGACTGACAATGCAACAAGGCAGACTTTTCACAGTTTATTGTGATGCCTAACTGGGAACAAGTCTGGATTGTGTAGTCCCGTGCCTTGATTAGCTGATGCTCAGTGGTAGCAGTGAGGAGCCAGTCGTCTAGATATGGAAACACCTGGAATCCTAGACACCTCGGTGAGCCGTGACCACTGCCATACACTTGGTGAAAACCCTAGGGGCTGTGGTGAGACCAAAGGGCAGGGCCCTGAACTGATAATGACTGGCTCCCAGCTGCAAGTGTAGGAATCTCCTGGATTGCCTGTCCATTTTTATATGGTAACACGTGTCCTGGAGATCTGTGGAGCACATCCAATTGTCCTGACCCAAGAAGGGAAGAATGGACTGCAGTGTCACCATCTGGAACTTTGTCTTTTTTACTGACTGGTTTAACTTGCTGAGATCCAAGATTGGTCTGTAGTCCCCAGTCTTCTTTGGAACTAAAAAAAACCTTGAGTAAGTTCCAAATCCGATTTGGTCTGCGGGGACTTCCTGGATGGCTCTTTTTACTAGTAATCTTTGAACCTCTAGGATTGCATGATCCTGAAGACTGGGTGGAACATCTGGGATAGAATGTTTGCCTTTTGAGGGGGACTGAGAAAAGGAAATTTTGTAGCTCCTGGATATTATCAACAGTACCCATGTTTCTCTTGT
>NC_056726.1:1479470421-1479728016 GCF_019279795.1 Protopterus annectens
GGCACAAACCGACAGACAAGGACAGGGCATCCCCTTCCCAAGCCATGCAGTGATGCTTCCTGGTGCAGAATTTGCTGAGCTGACGTGGGAGGCAAACAGGTCGACCCTCGGGGCTCCCCATTTCTGAGTTATTAGGGTGAAGGTACTTTTGTCGAGTTGCCACTCGTGTGGTTCCAAATGATTTCTGCTTAATTGGTCTGCCAGAGAGTTGGGAGAGCCTGGTAGGAATTGTGCTAACAGGTGTAGTTGCATGGCAGAGGCTGTGTGCCAAAGGCTCATGGCCAGTGGTGGTGTCTGTTTTGATCAGGAGAGCCCCTGGAGAGGAAGGGGCTTGAAAGCTATCAAGGCCTGCTGCACAGCCATCATCTCTTTTTGACGGATGTGCACAGGGATTTGCTGCGGGCTCCATTGGCCCTGTATGCACCTGCTGTCCAGGTGTGCACCCCAAGCGTAGTCTGACATCTGTGGTGAGGGTCTGGGGAGAAAGGCATTCCCTTGTTGTGGGAGCATGCTGTTGCCCACCAAAGAAAATCTTTTCTGAGGCAAGGAATTATAGGTAGAAGATTTTCCAGGTCTTGAGGGTGTTGGCACCAAAGGCTCTTTAGACACCACTGAAGATTCCTCATATGCAGTCTGGCATATGGAATGAGTAGTATGTAGATGCCGTGAACCCTAGAGCTTGCAGGATCTTCCCTTGCAGTTAGCTGGGGCCTGGTGGTTAGCTGAGAGAAGTAGGCTGTCAGGAAAATTTGTTTCTCTGGAGTAAAGTATGCCATCTGGAAGCTGTGTCCAGACTTGCTCTCAGGAAGATTATCCTTTGGGTGGGCATCTGTTTGGATTGTATACCCTAGGGAGGTTAGTAGGGTCTTTACAAAGGCCAGGTGCTTGAGCAGCTTCTCCTGGCTGTCTGCCTGAATTAGGCAGTCGTCCAAGTATGGGTAAAATCTGAATATTTCTTTGTCTGCAAAAGGCAATGGCCGGAGCCAGACATTTTGTGAGAACTATGGAAGCAGTAGGTTAAGTCAAAGGGAAGCACAGAGAACTAGAAGTGCTGAGATCCTGCCCTGAATCAGAGAGATTTCCTGCATGATTCCCTGATAGGAATGTGGAGGTAAGCCTCTTTTAGATCTAGGGTGGCTAGCCAAGTGCCCTTGTAGAGCATGGGTAGCAGCTGCTGGAGGGTGAGCCTTTTGAATTTTGAGATCACCAGGAAGGCGTTTAGAATGGATAGATCGAGGATGGGGTGTCAGGTGCCCTCTTTTCTAGGCACCAGAAAAAGTCTGGAGTAGAAACCTTGGCCTATCTGTTCTGCAGGAACTTGCTCTACTGCCCTCAGACAGCAGGGAAAGGATTTGCTTTTGACCCTCCTCACTGATTTGGTGGTACATCTCCTCTAGTATGGTGTTAAAAATTGCAAATTAACTTAGTTGTGTTACTTAACCCGGGATTTGTTTCTAACCTTGGAATTTGTAAAAGTATGTAACCAGTGTATATATTGTATTTGTAATCTTATCTGCTTACCTTGGAGCTTTTCTTACCGGGCCTCCACTGAAAACAGACAGGAATCCAGTCGGACTATCCCGGTCAACAAATGTAAAATAAAATAAATCTTGAACCCTTTTGGAGTTGGAAGGGTGTGGAAGGAAAATTTGTATCCTTCAGACACAATGTTCAGAACCCAGTGGTCCTTGGTAATGGTGCCCCAGGTGCTTGAGTGAAAAGACAGTTTTCTTCCTAGGGGTAAAGTGAACGTGGGCAGAGGGAGGGGTGGAGATGGGTCATTGTGAGTTTTTACCATAAGGGGGTGGCTTAGAACTCCCTGGTTTTGAGGTAGTCCACTGCTTAGATCTCTGCATTCTCTGGGGCTGTCTTGGGGGGGGGGGGTCTGCTTCCATGGGGCCTAGGCTGGTCCCGTTTACTGGGAGCAGAAAAGGACCGGTGTTTGGAGGGACAATGCGTGCAGTATCTAGGGGGCTGGACCTGCAAGAAATCTGTAATTGTTTGCATAGATTTTGCTTTTTCTTCCATCTTTATGACCTCTTCTGCCTTAATGCCAAATAAGTTATCTTTGTGCAAGGGGGCATCCAACAATTTAGATTTTACACGATCTGGCAGGGGCTGTTCCTTAAGCCATGCATGCCTTCTAATGATAGATCCAGCGACTGCTGCCCTGCGAGAAGCTTCTAGGGCGTGAAATCCACAGTGCAAGGTGTGTTTAGTTACTTGACTTGCAGAATGCATTAACTCTTGCAAATCTTTAGATTCTGCCCAAGCAGGAAAGGAAGACATTTTTTAAGGAGTTCCAAGGTATGTTCTTGAAATTTCAGCATATGGAACTGACAATTTAGTGCCCTGACAGCAAGAGTAGCAGAGGTGTATACTTTCTTACCCCATCTGTCCAAAGCTCGGGAATCCCTGTATGAGGGGGTGGGATTCTTAGTAGAGGTTGCTTTAATTCCTTTTGGCCCTTGAGAAATGACCTCAGGATCAGCTGTAGGATTTTTATAAAGATACTTGTGGGAGTCAGGGACTCTATAGTACCTGTCTGGTTTTCTGGGAGCAGGAGGAAGGGCGTCGAGTGTCAAGCTGGATTTGAGGAAAACATCCTCCACAACATCCAGGACTGGGGGGATGGCCAATCGTCTGTGTTGTGGAAGATCTAGGAATTCCCTGAGCCTCTTTTTAGACTGAGGGTAGTCCTGGCTCACCCCAATGGAAGTGCTCCCTTAAAGGTTATGCAGGGCTTTCCCAAAGGAAAGATCCTTTGAGGGAGAGGCTGAAGGAATGGAATCTTCTGCATCACAATCCTAAGTGGAGAGGGGTTGCATGCCTTCATATTCAGATGCATCAGATTCATCTGACTCTTGTTCAGACAAAACTACAGGGGACAGATCTCTTTTCCTTTTGGAGGGGGTAGCCTGGCTTCCCCTGATCAGCATAAGGTCTTCCGCCATTTTAAGCATTTGAGACTGAGGCAAGGTAGCAGGCGCCTGAGTGGTTTGGTTTATTGGGTGTGGTTCGTAACCTGGCCCTTAGAAACTCACTAGTTTTAGAAAGAATGGTAGTTGCGAAAGAAGACGTCCGTTTGTGTCGATATTCGGTAGTGCGAAGAACTTCCTTGGAAGCCAGTCCCTGCTCAGTGGCTACAGACCCATCCAATGTTGAGACGACTGCAGGATCCTTAATCGAAGAAGCGTTTTGCGGCATACCGGACTCCGAAAGGGTCTTGGTAGCGGCCTGTTTATCAACAGAAGTGGGCATCAGGGGCTGCAAAAGCACTTCACTGAGGACCGGAGAACTGATGACTAGCTTAACGGAAGCGTCGTCGGTAGGTTTGGACCTGTGGGGTCTGTCTCTGTCTTTATCTTTACATTGTTTCTGAAGACCTGCTGTCGGATGGCTTACTGAAGCCATACTGGAATTAGAGGACTGCAAGCGAAAGTATCTGTCTACAATAAGGGCCAGACTGGTAGTTCCGGCGTTGAACAAAACACAGAAGCGACAATGAGGGACATCGTGGTCTGGGCCTAAACAAGTGACGCAGAGGTGCTTTTTGGGAGGCGAGGAAAGGCATTCCCTTGTTGTGGGAGCATGCTGTTGCCCACCAAAGAAAATCTTTTCTAAGGCAAGGAATTATAGGTAGAAGATTTTCCAGGTCTTGAGGGTGTTGGCACCAAAGGCTCTTTAGACACCACTGAAGTTTCCTCATATGCAGTCTGGCATATGGAATGAGTAGTATGTAGATGCCGTGAACCCTAGAGCTTGCAGGATCTTCCTTGCAGTTAGCTGTGGCCTGGTGGTTAGCTGAGAGAAGTAGGCTGTCAGGAAAATTTGTTTCTCTGGAGTAAAGTATGCCATCTGGAAGCTGTGTCCAGACTTGCTCTCAGGAAGATTATCCTTTGGGTGGGCATCTGTTTGGATTGTATACCCTAGGGAGGTTAGTAGGGTCTTTACAAAGGCCAGGTGCTTGAGCAGCTCTTCCTGGCTGTCTGCCTGAATTAGGCAGTCGTCCAAGTATGGGTAAATCTGAATATTTCTTTGTCTGCAAAAGGCAATGGCCGGAGCCAGACATTTTGTGAGAACTATGGAAGCAGTAGGTTAAGTCAAAGGGAAGCACAGAGAACTAGAAGTGTTGAGATCCTGCCCTGAATCAGAGAGATTTCCTGCATGATTCCCTGATAGGAATGTGGAGGTAAGCCTCTTTTAGATCTAGGGTGGCTAGCCAAGTGCCCTTGTAGAGCATGGGTAGCAGCTGCTGGAGGGTGAACCTTTTGAATTTTGAGATCACCAGGAAGGCGTTTAGAATGGATAGATCGAGGATGGGGTGTCAGGTGCCCTCTTTTCTAGGCACCAGAAAAAGTCTGGAGTAGAAACCTTGGCCTATCTGTTCTGCAGGAACTTGCTCTACTGCCCTCAGACAGCAGGGAAAGGATTTGCTTTTGAGCCTCCGCCCACTGATTTGGTGGTACATCTCCTCTAGTATGGTGTTAAAAATTGTAAATTAACTTAGTTGTGTTACTTAACCCGGGATTTGTTTCTAACCTTGGAATTTGTAAAAGTATGTAACCAGTGTATATATTGTATTTGTAATCTTATCTGCTTACCTTGGAGCTTTTCTTACCGGGCCTCCACTGAAAACAGACAGGAATCCAGTCGGACTATCCCGGTCAACAAATGTAAAATAAAATCAATCTTGAACCCTTTTGGAGTTGGAAGGGTGTGGAAGGAAAATCTGTATCCTTCAGACACAATGTTCAGAACCCAGTGGTCCTTGGTAATGGTGCCCCAGGTGCTTGAGTGAAAAGACAGTTTTCTTCCTAGGGGTAAAGTGAACGTGGGCAAAGGGAGGGGTGGAGATGGGTCATTGTGAGTTTTTACCATAAGGGGGTGGCTTAGAACTCCCTGGTTTTGAGGTAGTCCATTGCTTAGATCTCTGCATTCTCTGGGGCTGTCGGGGGGGGGGGGGGGGGTCTGCTTCCATGGGGCCTAGGCTGGTCCGGTTTACTGGGAGCAGAAAAGGACCGGTGTTTGGAGGGACAATGCCTGCAGTATCTAGGGGGCTGGACCTGCAAGAAATCTGTAATTGTTTGCATAGATTTTGCTTTTTCTTCCATCTTTATGACCTCTTCTGCCTTAATGCCAAATAAGTTATCTTTGTGCAAGGGGGCATCCAACAATTTTTACACGATCTGGCAGGGGCTGTTCCTTAAGCCATGCATGTCTTCTAATGATAGATCCAGCGACTGCTGCCCTGCAAGAAGCTTCTAGGGCGTGAAATCCACAGTGCAAGGTGTGTTTAGTTACTTGACTTGCAGAATGCATTAACTCTTGCAAATCTTTAGATTCTGCCCAAGCAGGAAAGGAAGACATTTTTTAAGGAGTTCCAAGGTACGTTCCTGAAATTTCAGCATATGGAACTGACAATTTAGTGCCCTGACAGCAAGAGTAGCAGAGGTGTATACTTTCTTACCCCATCTGTCCAAAGCTCGGGAATCCCTGTATGAGGGGGTGGGATTCTTAGTAGAGGTTGCTTTAATTCCTTTTGGCCCTTGAGAAATGACCTCAGGATCAGCTGTAGGATTTTTATAAAGATACTTGTGGGAGTCAGGGACTCTATAGTACCTGTCTGGTTTTCTGGGAGCAGGAGGAAGGGCGTCGAGTGTCAAGCTGGATTTGAGGAAAACATCCTCCACAACATCCAGGACTGGGGATGGCCAATCGCCTGTGTTGTGGAAGATCTAGGAATTCCCTGAGCCTCTTTTTAGACTGAGGGTAGTCCTGGCTCACCCCAATGGAAGTGCTCCCTTAAAGGTTATGCAGGGCTTTCCCAAAGGAAAGATCCTTGAGGGAGAGGCTGAAGGAATGGAATCTTCTGCATCACAATCCTAAGTGGAGAGGGGTTGCATGCCTTCATATTCAGATGCATCAGATTCATCTGACTCTTGTTCAGACAAAACTACAGGGACAGATCTCTTTCCTTTTGGAGGGGGTAGCCTGGCTTCCCCTGATCAGCATAAGGTCTTCCGCCATTTTAAGCATTTGAGACTGAGGAAAGGTAGCAGGCGCCTGAGTGGTTTGGTTTATTGGGTGGTTCGTAACCGGCCCTTAGAAACTCACTAGTTTTAGAAAGAATGGTAGGCGAAGAAGACGTCCATTTGTGTCGATATTCGGTAGTGCGAAGAACTTCCTTGGAAGCCAGTCCCTGCTCAGTGGCTACAGACCCATCCAATGTTGAGACGACTGCAGGATCCTTAATCGAAGAAGCGTTTTGCGGCATACCGGACTCCGAAAGGGTCTTGGTAGCGGCCTGTTTATCAACAGAAGTGGGCATCAGAGGCTGCAAAAGCACTTCACTGAGGACCGGAGAACTGATGACTAGCTTAACGGAAGCGTCGTCGGTAGGTTTGGACCTGTGGGGTCTGTCTCTGTCTTTATCTTTACATTGTTTCTGAAGACCTGCTGTCGGATGGCTTACTGAAGCCATACTGGAATTAGAGGACTGCAAGCGAAAATATCTGTCTACAATAAGGGCCAGACTGGTAGTTCCGGCGTTGAACAAAACACAGAAGCGACAATGAGGGACATCGTGGTCTGGGCCTAAACAAGTGACGCAGTAAGAGTGGAAGTCTCGGTGTGGTATTTGTTTTCCACAGGTGACACAATTAACTTTTTCTGACATCGGTTAGTGCAAGAAGAAAGGATCCCCAATGGGGTACTTAGCTTTAGAAGACTTCAACTTCAATTTGGTAGATGAAACTCGGGTAGCAGCCGATAGGCACTCGTGCAAACTGCTTCTGCTTCAGGTTCCACGGCAAATAAAGACTGATGTAATGGCGTCTGCTGCCTTACTTTACACTGACGACCTGATGTCAGTCCTCAAGTGACAGCAACTGACGCAGAAATACTAAGTCGCTGGTATTCGGGCCGGCCAAGGGCTACTCAGAGGGATAACCCAAATGTGATGACTATAACAGTGAAACACGAACATCCACATCTTTTTACCCCTTTCTGGTTTCTACAAAAGTTTTTTTTTTTTTTTGGGGGATGTATACCTACAGCAGACAGTTTTTCTATTCTTTGCACTCCTGGAGTGTGTCTTTGATCTTACGCCAAGGTCATGCCATCAAAACGATTACTGATAAAACCCCTTAAAAGGCTCCACACAAATCACACAAGTGCAGCCAGACATGTCTCCTGTTGGTGATGCATGTGCCAGTAGTTTTTGAATCACCCTCCACTGCATTACAAATTAGCACATGGAGATGTTAGATAGCAACCACTGGGTAGCCAGTTGCAAATTTTTGTCTTCCGCACACATGGACCCAGACAGGGACTTGGAGAGTTCCTTTGTCAAGTCTCTCTCAACCCTATTCATATATTCCAAGTAATTGTGACATTACAGCAAAGGTAGCCAATACATATACATGCATCCCAAATCCGTCCAAAGTCCTAGACTACTGAAGGGGGGTGGCAGCCACATGAGCTATCCTCCGCGAACTCCTTATTGGCTACTACCATGACATCCACTGCCAGGCTCTTGCTCCAGAGGAAGCAGTCTGTAGGGCCAACTAAATATTGGTCAGGTTTTCAGGAGATCAGTTCTGCAACGTGTGGTCCCTTTCAAGCCTGGCAAAATATCCAAGTCTGCCATCTCACCAGGCAGGGGAATCAAGACGAAGTAGCTCTGCCATCATCAAAAGCCTCAGAAAAAAATGTATTCTTCTTTGGACTTCCAAGATGGCAGCACACAGAGTAAAAGCTTAATTTCAGCTCTCCCACCGTGACAACAAACTCTGAAGAGAGCCAGTAAACGTGTCTTTTTGGTTATACTAAAGTGCACTGCCTAGATGCCAGCAAAGAAGTTGTTCAGAAAACCTGAAAGAAAATCAATCACAAAAGGTGAGGGAAAAACACTGATGGAAAAATTCTGTAGCTGTTCAGCAAAAAGCAGTGCAAAGCCCCAGGTGTGGTGCAAGATGTGGCTTCCAGTCATCTACAGGAAAAAAATAACTCATGCTCAGAGCAAATTAAAACAAATTAAACACTTGAGTATCTCAAAGTCAAATAAAAGACTGGAAAATGGAAGCAGCTTTAAAAAGATACTCAGATGAGGGGATAAAGCTGCAAAAATTAGAGGTCAAAATGAAGGAAAGGCTGGCTGAGCAAGAGATTGTTCAAGAACAGAGGTTTAAAAAAAATGGAGGACAGAGCACGTAGGGAAAATAATTAGACTTTAAGCTGAACCAGAGAAGCTGGAAGGAACAGGCTATTTTATGAAAGCATTAATAAACTGGTCTGGTACTCCACAACAGGACTTCTTAATTGAAAGGGCAACAAAACTAGTTGTGAGAAAGCAACCTAGACCTTCAGTGATAAAGATGCAATCCTACCAGGAGAGAGAGTTGAATTTGACAAACCTGTGGCAACAGGACAAAGTACTACAAATGGAAGACAATAGATGGTTTGGGGGAAAAGAATTACTCACTGTACACCTGGCAGAAGAGTAAGTACATTTATTCCAGTAATCAGGGAATGTCAAGAAGAGGGCAAGAGATTCAAGATGTTGTATCCATCTATTTGCAAATCATTTCCTGGAGGGTCAAAATTTTATGCAAAACATGCCAAGAAAGAAATACAAAAGTCTGGCCAACAAACAGGAGGGGGGACTATAACCAAACAGAAAGACTCAACACTGTAGCATAAATGTTTGTCAAATTAATATTCTCCCCTGATAAATACCCAGTCTTAAAAAAACATTCTTCCCCCTTACACCCAAAATAGATCTCTGAGGTCTGAACACCAAAACCTAATCGCCATTCACAAACCAAAACGTCCCGCTGGCCAGCTTCTACTCTCCTTCTCCCTCCTCACTTAGGACAATACCCAACATTGAATCCTTCAAAAACCAACTCTTCCAATATTTCTCTTCCAAATGGAAATGCTCCTGCTTTCACCCTACATAACTCCCCCCCACTAAACTCTCCATACTACTGCTTTACTATACTATCTAGCTTAATCTTAGATTAATCTAATTTCTCCTTACTCTCAAGCTTCATCTAATTTCTCCAAGAACCTGAACTAGCAGACCTAAATAAACTCCATATTTGTAAATATTGTAAAAATCCAGAAAAAAAAATTTTTTTTTCAGTTTTTGTTATATACCGTCTCACAATGAATATTACCGTTTTTCCTTTGAATGTATGTAATTCCACTGAATGTATGAACCATACTACTGTATCTCATCTCCAAAATTATGCAACCGTTCTCATTGTTTTGAAACCCTTATCATACTATTGTACATGGAGCTTTTCTCCCCGGGCCTCCACTGAAAATGGGCACTTCTTGGCCCAGTGGACATCCCCGGTAATCAAACGGAAATAAATAAATAATAAATAAATAAACCACAAATACTAACTGAAATACATTTTTAATAAAATCCACGATTTAAAATCCAAACATTTATCGCTTTCGTGCCTTACTGAAACTTCATCACAACTCAATAAAATCAAACACTCCCAACAATTAAATAACCCCTCAGAAACAGATCATGTGATCATTACTGACCAATAAAAATCACAAAATCTGTGTGCTTCAATTTAAAAACAAAATTAATAGAAATTACCTCATATAGACCAGGGTAGCTGGTTGCATTTAAGCTGATTTGCCATCTTAATTCGCAGGCATCCCAGTGTTCATCTACAATCATACCCTGTGTGTTGCATGACATGTCTATAGAGGGCGTGGGTTGTTTTTTGATATCCCAACAATGCTCACAGATGCAGTCCTTCAGCCTTCTACAGGCTTTCCCACATAAAAGGCTGGACATTGTTTGCACAGAGCAAGATAAACCACATTTAGAACCGCAACAATTATAATGTCCCTCATTTTTATATGTAACATTTCTAACCATAAACTCACTCCCACAAATTATTGTGGGACAATAACAAAAAACCATTTTTTCATACCAAACACTGGACTCTGTGGTACTCGCCTATATCCACCTTCTAAATTTTTTTAAAGGATTTGTTTTTTCTATAAACCATCGCAGTCCCCCCCCCCCCCCCAATTTTTTGGCAAATTCTCATCTAATTTAAATACATCCCACTTTTTCTTAATTACAGTTACCACCTTGCTATCCAAAGTGGATATAAACCCACTTTTCTCCTGCATTAGGGCTTGTAACAATTTTTTTCCTGCGAGTGCACCACTCAACAACAGTGGTTGAAAATACCCACTTTCTCTTACTAACAACCTTTTTTATTTCAAGGAATTCAGGGGGGTACCCCCTTCTTTATAAACATATTCATAAGGACCTCACACTTACTGAAAAATATCAAAATCAGAAACAATTCTTGCTAATCTTACTAGCTGGCCTTTACAACAGATTTCTTTTGCCGTATTGATTGCCAGCTAGAGAAATTCAAATATGAGTTAGAGAAAATTGGTTTACAATACACATTAGATGAAAATCTGCCACTGTCCAGATCCTTACTGATTTCTACATCCAAAAAATCTATTTTACACTCATTTAACTGGGAAGAAATAGTCAAAAATTCAACTGCATTAATATACCCCCCAAAAATTATTTAACCTCTCATGGGCATCGCTCCACAATATAAACGTATCTAAAAAGTGGGAGTAGAGTTAGCAAAAGTGGAGGAGTTTAAATAATTGGAATCAACAGTTCAGAGTAACGGTGAGTGTGGAAAAGATGAAGAAGATAGTACACAGGCTTGGTGGAGTGGGTGGAGAAGAGAGTCAGGAGTGATTTGTGACAGACTGGTACCAGTAAAAATGAAAGGGAAGGTATACAAGAGGGTAGTGAGACCAGCTAGGTTATATGGGTTGAAAATGGTGGCACTAACAAAAAAGGCAGGAGTCAGAGCTGAAGGTGACAGAATTAAAGATGTTAAGATTTGCACCATGTGATGAGGATGGACAGGATTAGGAATCAGTATATTAGAGGGTCAGCTCAGGTTGGACGGTTTGGAGATCAAGTCAGAGAGGAGAGACTGCATTGGTTTTGGACATGTGCTAATGAGGAATGCTGGGTATATTGGAAAAAGGATGCTAAGGATGGAGCATCCGAAGGCCTAAGATGAGGTTTATGGATGTAGTGAGAGAAGGCATGCAGGTGGTTGGTGTGACACAGCAAGATGCAAAGGACAGGAAGAAATGGAAACAGATGATCTGCTGTGGCGACCCCTAATGGGAACAGCCAAAAGAAGATGATATAAAAAGCGGGTGTACATCTCCCAACTTTACTTAAAATCACTCTTCAAGATGTACTGGTTTTCCCGTTCTGCCATGACATTATTACCAAACATGGGGGCACATGCTGCCCCCATGGCAACTCCTGACCTTCAAAAATCAGGAAGTTTTTTTTTTTTTTTTTTTAAACACTACCTCCCATTAAGGTTGTTATGGCATCTATCTCTCCAGGTTTCTAAATTAGTAAGCTTTTGCAGATCATTTTCAAACCACCAGATACCCACTTGATGTGGGATAACCGAAAATAAACTGTGGACATCAACAGTTACAAAAATGAACTTAGAAGAAAAATTCACCCCATTGAATTTTCTTAAAAAATGCCAGGAGTCCTAACAAATCTGTTCAATTTTATTTAACTCTTCTTTTGAACTAATATCTATGAACCTGGCAATAAAACAGGTTTTTGACCGTGCTGCTTCCACAACTGTACGAAAAGGTGGACTATTAATGTCAGAGCGAATTTAGTATGTCCAAGAATTTGGGGTACAGCTGGCTTTGGATTACACATATAATTAAACTCCCCTGAGATTTGCCCTTGCAAAACCATTATCTTCTAGTAATCATTTTTTGCATAAGCTACATTACATATACTTCATTTTTAGACTTTTCAACATAGGTATCGGATGCCAATACCTGGCTCATACAATTTTAATAACCAATCCGATCCATAACAATGAGCCCTCCCCCCTTGTCAGGCTTCATTACTCGTATGTATTTGTATATAAATCTACCAATATTTTTTTTCTCTCTGTCAAATTACAAAACTCAGTTAGGCATGCACTATTCATCGCATGCCTAACATCAATTTCACAAAACTTCTCAAACTCTTGTGCTAAACATTGCAAGGGAGGATTGAAAATACTTTGTCTATACAACTCATTACTACCAACATCATTGTTGAGCCATAATGCTAAATTCAACTTTCGGCAAAAAAGTTTCAAGTCTATTATCACTACCAGATTTGCCCGCATAATGGGTACAAAAGACAAGCCTTTAGATAAATCAGCATGAGAGTCATTCATTTGGTGGAATAACTACGGATTCTAAATTCTCTTTTGTAGAATAACAGCTGCGGTGTACCTTTAAGAAGCATTTCCAAGATCTCTGTGTGCATATAAATACCAAGCATATGATAGCTTCAGTACCATTTTGAAGGGGCAGCCAGAATTTGAACATCCATGTGCACGATAGTCTCATTATAAGTTACTTAACCTTATTTATGATGTGTTTGCATACAATAAAGCTGCTTGAACAAGAACCCACGATGCTCGCTTGTTATATCCTGACCTGGCGAGCGACATGGTGTCAGAACCGGGATAGCAAAGACTATTCTTCAGAGCCACGAGGTGCAGAGGTAACGGCGAAGGCAAACTAAAAGAACTAAGAGCAAAAAAGGGCCAGAAACAAGTTAAAGGCAAAGAGAACACACACAAATGATTTACTTATTAAAAGAGGTTAAATGGAGAATTACAAGGTCACAAAACATACTAAGCTTATTAAGTGAATGAGAAATATAAAAGAGCTCATTAATCAGATGGAATCTTTGAAACAGAGTTATTTGACAAAATGAGCATTAGAAAAGTACATAAAGGGTTCAGACTTGCCTCAGAATTGTAAAACAAGCATGTTAAGAATTAAAATGAGCACAAGAAAGTATAATGGGCATGAAAATACATTAAATGAGCAAAACGGCATAAAAGGCACATTAAGAAATTCAATGAATGAAATGACTAACAGAAAGAAGCACTTTGTGTATAAATAAAGCAAAGACTACTGCGTGTGTTTTGGGCGAATTACTGTGTTTGGTACAGATTACTATTTTGTATTGACTGAAACCTTGAATACCATAACTAGAGTTGTTCAAAGTATCTCAAAGTGTGTAAAAGTGCTTAGTGTGTGCGCATATTACTGTGCATCAATTCCGAAGGGTCTGATGGGTGCAAAGTGTGACTATTTTGTGAAGCCATTTCGAATAGTTTCTTGTGCCTGGGTGCTGTTCACAAAGTGCTGCCATTACAGAGTGCCAAACAAATCTGTAGAGTGCAAAAGACAAAGTGCAGCCATTTTGGGGGAAATTCCAGTGTGCTGCATACAGTTTATTCGCATAAGTGCAGTTATTTTGAGGCATTTCTCACTCTGACCTTCTCCTGCCCAATACATTTGCAAAAAAGAAGTTATGTCTTACCATAATGTTCCATCTGAGTTGTTGATCATCTTTCAGTCATCACTGATGGGTTTGGTTCAGAGCCCTCGGAACAAAGTCGGCCTAATACCAAGCTCGCGTACACCAAAAACTCTCGAGCTAAGCTGCTACTCACAATGCCCTTCTCCCAGCTACCTCAGATCGAGTTTGCATGCAACATATAGAAGAAAACAGAGGCCATTTCTGTGCAGAAACCCTGAAACATCACAAGGACCCAGAAGATCCACCAGGAGCCTTTGGTGGGGGACGGTGGGAGGGTGTGATGACTGGAAAAAGAAAGACAAGTCAGATGGAACGTTATGGTAAGACATAACGTCTTTATGTGAAGTTGTTAATCTTCTTCCTATTCATCACTGATGGGACAGAATCCCAAGCTACTTGGAGAACCTGGGTGGCCACTATGGAAGAACATTCCTGAGAACCATTGAGCTGAAGGCCGCTCTTCCCTTGAAGACCAACAAATCCAGTTTGTAATGCTTGATGAAAGTATGGGGTTTAAGCCCAAATGGTTGCTGCACAAATGTCATCCATGGAAGCCCTGGAGTGAAAGGTAACCAAAGTTGCGATGGCTCTCGTTGAATGAGCTTTGATATGAATAGGTTTGGAATCATTCACTAGGGAGTATGAAAATGTAATACAATCTCCGAGCCATTTTGATAAAGTGACTTTTGATACAGCACATCCCATTATTGGGCCAGAAAAGGAAATGAAAAGTTGGTCCGACTTGCAGAAGGACTTAGTCCTGTCCAAGGAGAAGTGTAGTTGTCTATGTACGTCCAATGAATGTAGACAGTATTCTCCCTTGTTGGAATAATTTGGAAAAAACACGGAGCTCAATGGACTGGTTAATAGAGAAGTCGGAAACCACTTTGGGGGGGAGGGGGAGGATAGGTTAGTATGAAGGGATATTCTGTCCTTACTGAAGATTAGATACGGGCTCTTGATGCATAAGGCTTGTAGCTCAGATATTTGTCTGGCTGATGTGACCGCTACCAAAAACAATGATTTCCATGACAGGAATTTAAGATCACATGTTGCAGAAGGCTCAAAGGGGGGTAGAGAGAGACTGTAGCACCAGAGAGAGAGATATTCCATGTCTCTACAGGTTGCCTTATAGGAGGTCTGCTATGGAAAACTCCCTTGAGAAAGGTCTTGCAAAGGCGGGTGGAGATAAGAGGAAAGCCATCCGAGCAGTTATGGAAATTGGAAATAGCTGCTAAATGGACTAATAGTAGAAGCTGATGCCCCATTGTCAAACAACTCGGAGAGATACTGAAGTATAGCAGTTGTAGGAGTTGAAAAAGGATCTAGCATCTGACTATTAGACCAGACAGCAAATTGTCTCTATTTGTCTCTATAGAGTTTTCTGGTGGATGGTTTATAGGAGGCCAGAATTATACCGCGGACAGGTGATGAGAGGGTTTCCTGCCTGGCGACTAACGGAAGTGGAGAAACCAAGCTCTCAGATTGAGAGTGGATAGATTTGGGGAAGTCAGCCCTTGTGGGTGAGATATTAGGTCCTGACGAGTGTCCAGGATCCAAGGAGGTTGTAACAGGTGAGGCTGGAGGAAGGGAAACCACACTTGTCAAGGCCAGAAGGGGGCAATGAGGATTACTTTGCATCTCAACCGGATTGCTTTCCTAAGAAATAGGGGTATCAAAGGTATTGAGTACAAGCACAGAGGAGACCTGCGGGCCAATCGTGAGTCAAAGCATCTCTCGATGACTCCCCAATCTGTGGGAAAGAGGGCAAAGTAGCTGCTACATTTTCTGTTTGAAGGGGAAGCGAAAAGATCACAGCAAGGCTGGCCCCAACGGCTGAAGATTTCTGCCATCGTGTTCGGGTTGAGACCCCATTTGTGAGGACGGAGGATGCATTTGCTCAGCCTGTCCGCAATCACACTGGAGATCCCTAGAATATGCGTTGCAATTAGAAAGTGGCTGGAAGCCATTGCCCACTGCCAAATTCTCATGGCCTCGCAACATAGGGTGTAGGATTTGGTCCCTCCCTGTTTATGTACCAGAAGACAGACATTGTCTGACTGGATCGCAATCGTTCCTGACAGAAGGAGTGGGTGAAGTGCCTGCAATGCTAACAGCACCGCTCTTAACTCCAGGACATTGATATGAAAGTGGATCTCTAAGCTTGACAACATGCCTTGGATGGTCTTTCCCTGGAAGTGGCCCCTCCCCACCCTATCAGGGAAGCATCCATGGTCACTGTGGCATTGGGAAGTCTGGAAGGGGCGGCACCAAAGATTTCTGTCTGTTCTCATCCACCAGAGGAGATCTTGTTTGCAGGAATTGGTGATGAGGATCTGAGAGTTCAGAGGATAGAGATTGGATATCCACTGGGACAAAAGGAGCCATTGTAGTAGTCTCATATGCAATCCTGCTAGAGGGAGAATAGGTATGGCTGCCTCCATAGACACCAGAGCCTGTAGAACTTCCCTTGCAGACACCTTCCTTTGACAGGGTATCACTTGCACTTGTAACCTTAATCTCTGAAGTCTGTGAGGAGGTAGAGAGACTTGGCGTGTTTGAGTATTTAATATTGCTCCTATAAATTCCAAGTGTTGGGGAGGATGAAGGTTGGATTTTTCCCAATGCATTGTGATGCCTAAGAACTCTGCCAGTGCTAGAGTGTAGCAGAGGGCTCTGACCAGTAGGCGCTTGGATGGGGGGGCAGAGAGGAGCCAATCGTCTTAGGTATGGAAACACCTGGAATCCCTGAAGTCTCAGATGAGCTGTCACCACTGCTAGACATTTCGTGAACATTCTGGGGGCCGTCGAGAGACCGAATGGTAGGGCTCTGAATTGTTAATGATTGGCTCCCAGCCGGAAGCGAAGGAGACTCCTGGAGCGCTTGTCAATTTTGATGCGGTAATACGCATCCCAGAGATCTATCGAGCACATCCACACACCCTCCCGAAGAAATGGAAGAATGGATTGCATCGTGACCATGTGGAATTTGGTCTGAACTACTGATTTGTTTAGCTGGCTGAGATATAAAATGGGTCTCCAGTCCCTGGTCTTTTTTGGCACCAAAACGAATCTCGAGTAAAATCCAGATCCGCACTGGTCTGGGGGACTTGTTGGATGACTTGTTTTAGACACAGATTTCTTATTTCTGAAGCTGCCTCTTCCCTTTGACTGGGTGGAACATCGGGAAGGCATTTTGTAGGTCTTGAATAAGAGATTAGAGGGATGCAATAACCTCTGGAAATTCTCTGCACCTACTGATAAGTTTGTAATAGAATGCCAGGCAGCTTGGTGCAGAGAAAAACGAGCCCTGACTGCTTCCAGAGGAAAGCAATCGGGCAGCACTTCAGGAACGCTGATAAGGTCGCCTGGAGAAAGAATACCTGGAGTCCTGATTTCGGGGACCCCCTCCACCCCAAAAGGGGCATCTTCCATTATTGGAACCCCTCTGCCTCTGGGGGAATCCTCACCATGTACACTACGGAAAGGGCCTTGAGATTTTTTTGTGCTATATCTTTCCACTCCTCTGGTTCCTGGAGAAAGAGCGCTGAGGTTTGGAAAAATGCAGGCCAACAGCAGACAAGGTTTTTCCTTCCTGCTCACACCTGGCTAATGTGCCCTTCACTTTAGAACCGAACAGAATGGACGGTTCGATAGGGGTGTTCAAGAAAAAAGACATGGAGTCCGTGAGGTCAGAAATGCGCATCCAGGTGTGGTGTCTCATAATTACACCTGCACCCACAGCTCTAGCCGCCCCTTCGGTTGCTTGGGACAGCAACCTCATGGAAGAGTTGGAGATGGACTCTAGGGTAGCAAGCTGGGAAGCAACTCTATCACGTCCCGTCAGAAACTTGACCTTCGAGGGTTCCAGAGAGTTCAGAGATAAGATCTCTCTGGAGCCTCGTAAAATGTGCCAAGTAATTCAGAGACCTGACAGCAAAGGTCGCTGAAGCAAGATCTCGCTTCCCTAATCTGTCCACTGCCCAGGACTCTGTTGGGCGGATGGACAGCAGGACTTTCCTCCACAAGGTCCTTTTTTGTGGCAGCCGCCACCACCATAGTGTCTACTGGTAAGCCTCTAGACCAATGGGGCTGTTCTTCTGGAGGGGAGAGCATCTTGTCTGGTTTCCGGGGAATGGCCTCGATGGTATCAGGGTTCTTCTACGTCCGCTGCACGATGAGCTTGACTAACTCATCGGCGGGGGGGGACGACGACACACACACACCCAAGAAGTAGAGGGCCGAGAGCGGAAGGCCTGCAGGAATACAGATTCCTCTGAGGAAGGGTTGGAGGGCTTCCACTCACCTCTCTGCCTCAAAATTTCCAGGATGGTCTCCAAAAGAGACATCAGGGGGGTGACCATGGGGACCCTTCCCCATCATCGTAGTCCATATCCTCAGTGAGGGACTCTTCTTGGGAGTCCATGTGTTTCCTCTTGCATGTCCATTTCCGAGGTGGTTCTTCAGTGGGAGCATCTGAAGACTCAAAGGAGGTTACCATGTACAGGGTTTTCCTGAGGCTTGCCCTCTAGGTGTCCTGGGAGGTGGCCTGTGATAGCTGCAGCTCAGAAAGAAGGGGGGGGGTTCGACGCAGGAGAAGCGCTTCCCGAAGCAAACACCCTCTCCATCACCCAGAAGGCAGACCTGCCCGAAGAGGAATGGGAGCCCGGAACAGAGGAAGACAATCTCTGAACCTGAGCCACGACCCGCTTCCGGCGACAGAGCCTCAAGCAAAACCGGGGTGGGAGTTGCCCCCAGGTCCAAAGATGGAACCAATGAAACTGGAACCATACCTGGAGCCGGGGGGGTTCCATCCCCCAAGCATGAGATTGAGGAAGGGGTGGTTCCATAGGAACCGAAACCCAAAGGGGCCTCGGAGCCTCAGAGAAGGTCACTGTCGGTGCCGAGGAAAGGAGTCCTCCCGCAGACGTCGGAGCTGTGGGCCTGGGAACCGAAGGGTCCAAGGGAGGAGAATACATGGGAATCGCAGGGGCAATGGACCCAAAACCCGGAGTGGAATGAGTTTTAGGAAAATTTGTAATCCCTCTAGCTGTCAAAAGCTGATCGAACAGGTGCACCACATCCAATTCAGATAAGACTCCTGGTGGACCTTACCGACACTCCTGAGGGCATCGGTCCGTAAAGGGGCTAAAGGCTTGTCCTGAAAATGGATCCAAAGACAGTGAAGTACTGGGTCCGTGGTGTGGTAAAAAGTCGGCACCGAGGATTCCAGTTTGGAAACAGGCAAAAGGGGGGGACTATCAGTGCAGGGAAAGGGCTTGGAGCACAGGGAATAGCTTGAGTGGAAGTCATTATCGGCTCCGAAGTCGTCGTTGGTACTGATCTCGGAATGGCGATGGGAGACGTCGGTGCCAAGGTAATGGCAGGCAATAAGGCTAGAGCCGAAATCACAGTCTGAACCCTAGCAGTCTGTGCAGAGGGCGGTGCCGATGTGGAAGTCATCAAAATGTCTGTAGAGACCACTGGGGTAGAACTTGGAGCCGAGGTGGTCAGAACAGAGGAGGCGATCTTGTGCTCCGTGGAAGACTTATGGGTCTTGTGCTTATGGGGCTTGCCCTTATCACCAGCCGGTGAAGGGTCAGAATGAGGATGTTTTTTGTCCTTAGATGGGGAGGAGGTTGAGACCTCTGACTCAGAAAGAGCCTCAGAAAAAGAAGGAAGCAGGCCTTTCAAAATCAACTTGTTTTCTTTCATTCAGTGTCCTCTGACTGAAACTGACACAAATTTGACAGGGAGGTTTCACAGATAAGTGGGAAACCCCTAGACAATATACACATTCCTCATGTAGGTTGCTATTGGGGAGTTTACTACTGCAGGAAGTGCAATGCTTAAACCCGAAGTCCCTTTCTTTTAAGACATACTCAGAAAAACAATTCAACAATCCAAAAAAGGATAGAGAAGGGAAGGAAGAGAGAAAAGTACCAACAATGGCATTAAGAGTACCACAAGGGTAAAGAAGGGCATTGCCAACAATGGTAAAAAGATACCCGTGGGTAGAGCTGGTTAAGTTAAGAAGGTATAGACAAGTTTTTTGAAAGAAAAACTTATAAAATACTGAACATTTTGAAAAAATACAACACTTAGCTGGAGAAAGTACAGTTTTGTACCTACCATAAATGTAGATGTCCGAACTGGATAGCATCTGCAGTCATAACAAGTGGGTTGTCCTGTCGTCAGGCAGCCCTGCAGTCGGCCGGATTCCAAAGTCCGGGTCGGCCGCTGATGTCGCACTCCACCCGGCGTCATCTCTGTTGGTCTTGGCATAAAAGCATCAGCGGCGCCATTTTCCTCAGTGTTTCTTGCCCCAGATGCCAGTAGCCCTCTTGCAGGCTAAAAATTTGGATAGATGCCAATGTTTCCAAATAGATAGAGGTAAACACAGCAATAAGCATATATGTACATATATACAAACAAATACACCATAAAGACTCCCCAACAGCTAGCTATTAGGAGGGTAAACACCCTAGGAGTACCACAGAGGAAGGAGGGAGGGTAATCCTGACTGCAGATGCTATCCAGTTCGGACATCTACATTTATGGTAGGTACAAAACTGTACTATGTCCTTCATGGATGCATCTGCAGTCATAACAAGTGGGTAGAATACCATAGCCAACTAGGGAGGAGGATAAAAGTAGATTATGGTGTGTTTAGGATCCTTGCAGTACAGCAGTGGCAAACCCTGCTCGGGATCTGGAATATAGAGGCAAATTATAATGCTTGGCAAATGTATGCACGGAGGTCCAAGTAGCCTCAATAATGTCTTTGGTTGCTACCGTTAAGAAGGCTGTGGTAGTGGCAGTTGCCCTTGTAGAATGAGGTCTTATGTTCTGTGGAATTGGTTTTCCATGGAAGGAGTAACAGTATCGTATGCAATTTCCTATCCATTTGGAGATTGTCTGTTTGGAAATAGCTTTTCCTTCCTTCCTGTTGCATAGGCTACAAAAAGTTGGTCAGTCTTTCTGCTATTTTTGTTCTGTCCAAGTAGTAGCGTAGCTGTCTATGTACATCCGAGGTATGCAGTATTCTTTCCCCTCTGTTTTGTGGGTTGGGAAAAGAAGGTAGGTAGGTGGATTGCCTGGTTTAAAGACACTCTGGATACCACCTTGGGCATAAATGTAGGATTAGTCCTCATGGACACTCTATCTTGGTGGAAGATTAGGAAGGGTTGCACTGCCATTAAGGCCTGTAGTTCTGAAACCCTCCTTGCTGAAGTAATTGCCAGTAGGAAAGCAGTTTTCCATGAGAGGTGTTGTAGGTCTGCTGTTGCTGCTGGTTCAAAGGGTGATAGTGTCAACTTTTCTAGCACAAAGTTTAAATCCCAAGCTGGTAATGGTGGTTTCCTTGGAGGTTTTACATTCTTGATTCCTCTGAGGAACTGCCTAAGCAAAGGTCGCGAAAAACAGGTGGATCAAAGCTGTATTCTGCTGAAATAGCTGATGCATGTATCTTGATGGAGGAGTAGGACAGGCCTGAATGAAGAAGTTCGGCCAGATACTCCAGAATGTTAGGCATATCTATGTTTGACACATCTTTTCCTCTTTCAGTACTCCAAATGACAAACCTTTTCCATTTTCCAGCATAGTTCCTTCTTGTTGAAGGTCTGCGTGCTTCAAGAATAATGTCTTTAACTCTTTGGGAAAGTTCTGGATTAGCTGCTGCTATGTGATGTTCCATGCAGTCAGTTGCAGCGTTTTAGGTTTGGATGTATGATGCTGTAGTTGTTCTGAGTTAACATCAAAGGCATCAGGGTATTGGCCACATATTGTTCGAGACATGCTCTTCAGTAGTGGGTACCAGTGTTGTCTTGGCCAGTTTGGAGCTATCAGGATTATCCTTGGGCGTTCTTCCTTGATTTTTAGTAGTACCTGTGTATCAAAGGAAGAGGTGGGAATGCATATGCTGTTAGGCCTTTCCAGTTGAAGGAGAGTGAGTCCACTTTCCATGCTAGCGGGTGGAATGTCCTTGTGCAGAATTTTTGAGCTGGTGATTGAGAGGTGATGCGAATAGGTCTATCTGTGGCATTCCCATTTCTTCTAGATGGTCTTGAAGATGTCCGTGCAGCTTCCATCTGTGGGCATCCGGGTGGTTCTGCTTAATATGTCTGCTAGAGTATTGTCTTTCCCGGTACAAATATTGCCTGTAACTGAATGTTGTAGCTGAGTGCCAGGGTCCACAGCTCCAAGGTCATTCTGCATAGGGGTATGAATGAGTGCCTCCCTGTTTGTTGATGTACCACATGACTGTGGTGTTGTCTGTCCTTATCATCAACTGGCCCTCTTTGAGAAATGGTTTGAACTTTTGGATTGCCAGTTTTACTGCCAGCATTTCTTTTAGATTGATGTGCAGGTGAAGTTGATCCTGTGTCCACAATCCTTGCACGCATTTGTCCAGCATGTGGGCCCCCATCCTAGGTCTGAAGCGACTGTTGTGATGGTCTGGCTTGGTTGACATCTGCGAAAGGGTAGGCCTGGGTTTGACTGGCATGCCTGAGCCCACCATAGGAACTCCTGTTTTAAGCATGGAATTAGTGGGATTTCTGTTTCTAGACTGTGTCTGTGTTGGGACCATAAATTCTTTAGGTACCACTGTAGTTTCCTCATATGTAGTCTGGCAAATGGGACCAAGATTATGCATGATGCCATGAAGCCCAAGGCCTGCAGAACTTTTCTTGCTGTTAACTTGTTCAGTTTTGTTAGTGCCAAGAAGTAAAGAGGAAGTTCTTTTGTTTTCTGTAGTCAGGAATGCCATTTGTTGTACTGTGTCCAATTCAGCTTCAAGAATGTCCTTGTTTGGGATGGTATCAGCCTTGACTTTTGTAAATTGACTGTGTATCCCAGTCCTGTAGCAAGTAAACGCCCGTTTGTAAATCTGTTGTCAGCTTGCTTTTGTTGTCCCCTTGTAGCAGGCAGCCGCCCAGGTATGGGTAAATTTGAATTCCCTGTAGTCTGCAATGGGCGATTACTGATGCCAGGCATTTTGTGAATACTCTGAAGCAGTAGATAAGCCAAAGGCAATGCTGAGAATTGATAGTGCTCTGATCCTGCAAGAAATCTGAGGTATCTTCTGCAGATTGGTCGAATGGGGACGTGCAGGTATGCCTCCTTGAGATCTAGAGTTACCAGCCAAGACTCCTTGCCCAGCATGGGAAGAAGTTGCTGTAGGGTCAGCATTTTGAATTTTGGGACAATGATGTATGTATTTAAGGTGGACAGGTCGAGAATTGGTCTCCAACTTTTTTCCTTTCTTGGAACTAGGAATAGTCTGGAGTAGAACCCATTTCCTTGTTCTGCTGTTGGCACTCTTTCCACAGCTCTCATGTTTGCTAACGTAGAGCCTCTGTTTTTTGATTTGGAGGTAGATTTGGCATTCCTCTTTTGACTGGTAAAGTGTGGAAGTGAAACCGGTAACCTTGATCTATGGTTTGTAAAATCCACTTGTCTTTTGTTATGTAGTGCCAGTTCTTTGAAAATAAGGTTAACTTTCCGCCTAGAGGAGCTGCTATTTGTTCCCTGGTAGGCGGATTTAGGATTAAGTCACTGTGGTTGTGCTGATGTAGTGGCAGTGGCTGTGTCTGTGCCTCTGTTGTTACCTTGCCACTGTCGTCCTCTGTAGGCACCTCCTCTGGATTGGTTTCTGCCTCTGGAACGCCTATTCCTGCCCCTTTGAAATTTTGTGGAGTCAGGAAAGGACCGCATTTTGGCAGGCCAGTTCCTGCTAAACCTTGGGATTGAACCTGCAAGAAATCTTTAACAGTTTGAACAGATTTTGCTTTTTCTTCCATTTTCTTCATAACCTGCTGGGCAGGTGTACCAAACAAACTTGTCTTGTCCATAGGAGCATCTAGCAACTTAGCTTTAACATGATCCGTAAAGCTTGTTCCTTTAGGCATGCATGCCTTCTTATCACTGTGCCTGTCATGGCTGATCTAAATGAAGCCTCCAGTGCATCATAGCCACATTTTAGGGAATGGTTGCTAACCTGTTGTATGTTATTTACCATCTCTAATACATATTTCTTATCAAGAGATTCATCAGTGGTTAGCTTTTTAGTTAACTGATCAAGCATAAACTCTTGGTATTGTATCATGTGAAACTGACAGTTTAAAGCTCTAGCTGAGAGAGTAGCTGAAGTGTAGACCTTTTACCCATCTGTCTAGTGACCTTGCTTCCCTTTCAGAAGGAATAGGGTTTTTAGCTGTGGTCGCGGCTACTGCCTTGGGACCCTGGGATATAGTTTCTGGGTCTGCAAGTGGGGCCTTGTAAAGGTGGTGATGAGTATCTGGCACCCTGTAAAATCTGTCTGGTTTGGCAGGGGCTGGGGGTAAAGAATCTGGAGCGGAGCAAACATCATTGAAAGCATCATCCACCACAGAGAGAACCGGAGGTATAGCTAAGGGCCTGTGCTGTGGGAGGTGCAGAAAGGTCCTAAGTCTTTTTCAGGAGTCTGAAAAATCCTGTTGCTGCCATTGGAACTGTTCTCGCATGGCATGCAAGGTTTCCCCAAAGGAGAATTCTTCTGGTGGGGAAGCAGCTGGAATGGCTTCTTCAGCATCAGAATCTTCAAAATTGGAGAAGGGAGCCTCAGGCTGGTCAGTTATGTCTGATTCATCAGCAGAATCATCAGAAGACACTGGCTCAGGGGCTCTGCCCTAGGTCTCTTCTCTGGGGCTGAGAGGCCCTGTCTGGGTGAGATTGAGATCCTCTAATTAAAGAAATTAAATCTTCTGCCAAAGAAAGCATTTGAGAACTAGAAAAGGGCCTGGATGTGGGGGTTTAACAGGCACTGATTTAGTAGTCTTGGCTGCTTTAGCCCTGGCGAAGGCCTTAATGGACATGGCAGTTGAGGCCTAGCAGCACCACGGCTGGGGTAGACACATCCAAGGGATGGTGTCTGATAAGTCAACCACCGTGAGTGGGTAAAATTTCTGAGGTCGATTCAAGAGTTGTAGCAGGGGCCTCAGTTGTAAGAATAGGTTCAGCTGTGCTTTGAGCAGTTTTCGGTTTCGCCGAAACCGAGACACTCATGGTTTGTTTTACCGTGGTTTCGCCGAAACCGCTGGACCGCGAAAGTGTCGGCTCCTTATCTTTGGCGCTTTGGGGTAGTCGGAGGATCCCACGGCATAATGTACGCAAAATCAGAACCGAAAAACTGTTCTGCAAACTCCGACCCTAAGCGCTCACGGGTTGAAAGAGGCACAGGCCGAACAGGCTGCTACGTCAGTGGGCTGGGCCTAAACAAGGCAGACAGTAAGACTGGAAATCTTTGAGGTATTTGTTTCCCCACAGGTTAAACAATTGTTAACTTTTTTCTGACATCGCTGAGGCAAGAAAGAGTCCCCAACGGGTACTTAGCTTTAGAAGTCTTCGTAGTATTCGTAGAAGTAATCTCTGGATCCGACCGACCGGCACTTGCGAACAGCTTCTGCTTGGCCACGCGGCAAGAAAGACGGAGGAAAATGGCGTCGGCTGATGCTTTTATACCCGAAGACCAACAGAGATGACGTCGGGTGGAGTGCGACATCAGCCGAAGCCGGACCCGGACTTTGGAATCCGGCCGACTGCAGGGCTGCCTGACGACAGGACAACCCACTTGTTATGACTGCAGATGCATCCATGAAGGACATCTTGGTGAAACGCTGCTATATGGCTGTGTGGCAAACAAGATCTGAGGTAACTAGGATAAGGGCATTGTGGATAGCAGCTTAGCTCAAGAGTTTTTGGTGTATGCGAGCTTGGTATTAGGCAGACTGTTCCGAGGGCTTGGAACCGAACCCATCAGTGATGAATAGGAAGATGTCTCTGTACTAACAAACAGATCAATTCTTGAATCAACTGTACCTACTCTGTGGAAATCTTCCTTCACTATACCATTACACAAAGGAGGGAACTCAACTGACCCCACAAACTACTGACCCACTGCCATTCTACACCCCCTTTCTAAGATACTACAAAAATGTATTCACACACAGCTTAACCACCTGAAACACAAACGACTCACCCCCACCCAACATGGCTTCCGTCCCAACCACAGTACTACCACTGCCACCCTTTCCTTCACTCACACTATTGCAGAGGCAATTGATAACAATAAGCTGGTCTCGTCTCTTCCTCGACCTCTCAGTGGCTTTTGATACCGTTTCGCATCCTTTACTACTATCCAAACTCTCAAACTACACCTATCCACATCCTCCCTAGCATGGTTCACCAGCTACCTAACTGGAAGGCAACAATCCGTCAGATGGCTCTCATCCATCTCCCCCTTCCTTCCTACCCCCACTGGTGTACCCAAAGGTTCCATCCTAGGTCCCCTCCTGTTTAATGTATTCACCAATGACCTGTCTACCTCCTGCAAAGAGTCTTCCCTCATACAATATGCGGATGACTCCACACTTATCTACCCCCAACAACATCTCCAAGCTCCATACATAACCCAACAAGCCTTCCTTTCCACTGAGCAATGGCTGACAACCAATTGATTCTAAACCCCAAAAAGACTAAGCTCCTGCTCTTCCTTCCCCAATCTCTTGCCCATCATAAATCATCATTTTTCATCAAATCTTCAAACACCACAACTATTCAACCTGATACCCATACAAAACTACTTGGAGTCATAGTAGATGACAAACTAATTCAACCTCCACTTACTCCAATGCATAAAGAAAACGCACCAAAAACTAGGTCTACTTTATCTAAATAAAAAATTTCTCACCCCAGAGGCTAGACTTACATTTGGACAGGCACTACTCCTCCCCTCCCTCCTTTACGCCGCCCCTATTCTCACCAACATACAAGTCACCACCCTGAATAAACTACAACAGACCTATCACAAAATAGCTAGATTCATCACCAACTCACCATACAACACACACCATTGTATTGCATTAAACTCTCTCCAATGGCTAGAACTCCCCCAAACAACTGCTTCTATCTCAATTTCAAATACTACACTCTATTCTCTACAAATCCTCTTTCTGTCCATCTCTCTCACCCTTCGTCTCCACCTATACTCCATCCCGGACCCTCCATACATCAAACCAACAGCTACTAGAGATACATCAACCAAACAAATCTACTGGGAAAATACTCTACATACGGTCACCAATGCCTGGAACAAACTCCCCCTTAGCCTATGAACCATTACGCACTACACCCAGTTTAAAAATGGAGTAAAAACTTTTCTACTTAACTCCAAGACTTGCTCTCGTCATAAACCCACCTAGTCTCCCTCTCCTGTCTCGCACTTTGCTACACACCATTCTGAAGGAAAAATTTTTTTTTTTTTTTTTATGATAGAACTTCATGTATGTATTTTATGCATTAACAGCTTTGTAATTATCTTCTATACTCAACTTTGTTATTGTCTGCACTCAACTTTAACAGCTCTGTAAATCCTTCAACTATGTTAGTACTATACTTCTGCATGCAATGTACTATTATGCAGTTTTCTGGAGCTTTTCTCCTCGGGTCTCCACTGAAAATGGGCCAAAAGCCCAGTTGGACTAACCCGGTTAACAAATGACAATAAATAAAAGATTAACACACAAAGACATACTCGGAGGCTCTGAGTAAAAATTTACCTAAACAGCAGAGGCCTCCAAAGCAGACACCCAAACAACTGCTACCTCAAGACACCCCACAAGCAACACATAAACCACAAAAGCAGTGTGCAAAGCAGTCACAGCCCTTAAGGCCAAATACAACACCAAACATACTTGTCATAGGTGACTCCATAGTCAGACACACTGACGCCCCACCCACCGGCCTGAAAAGGGAGGGGGTAACAGAAGGCTGCCTATGGGGCGCTAGAACCCGCCACAAAACAAAAGCACTGGGGTCACCCCACAGAAAGAAAAAATAGGACACAGTCTTTGTCCATGCTGGTGTGAACGACCTGAGACGCACTCTCCCTGGACTGCATGAAAAGAGACATAGAGGAGCTTCTGATTATGTAGCCCAGGCAGGTATGACCCTAACCCTGAGCAGTATCCTTCCTTCACCAAGAATGATGCCACAATATAGAGACAAGATGATCAGCTTTAACAATTGGCTTAATGTCTGGTGTCATTCAAAGGGTATCCAGTGTCTGTCTGCCTGAGATGACATGCTTGCCAGGCCACGCTGCTTCAAGTAAGGGACGGCTTGCACCTGTCACCCCTGGGATTCCGGATATTGGCTAAGGCTCTTGCCACCCCATAGTGCCTTTTTAGGCAAGGCTCAAATTCTAAACCTACCACCCTAGAAAACAAAATGGGAAGAAATTGAGGGTAATGCTGCTCAATGCCAGAAGTCTAAATCTCAAAATGCACGCACTCGAGGCCCTTCTCAGTATGGAGAACATCGATGTCTGTGCTGTAACTGAAACCTGGTTCAAGGCTCCTGAGAGCACCCCGCACTATTAGGTTTTACCTCATATCATGCTCCGCCCCAAAACCCGGACCACTCCACAAAAGGAGGGGGTGTATCCATATTCATAAAGGATACTCACACCTCCAGGTTGGTGGCAACGCATGAAGCTCCGGAAACCATCCAGGTGCAACTAACTATAGGCAAAACTGTTCTACAAATTGTAGCATGCTACAGGCCACCCTCTCAAACTCAGGAACCCCACACAGCCTTCCTGAAGACACTGAGGGTATAAATGTATCTCCAAACACCATCATATTGGGTGACTTCAACTACCCAATATAGACTGGGAACATTACTCAAGCCCTAACTTTCTAGCCCAACGGTTCCTGGAGTTCATAAATTAAATGCCATGGAACAGCTAGTCACTGTTCTAATGAGAGGAGAAAATATACTAGATCTCATTGTCACAAACATGGGGACAAAATGCTCCACACCGGAAGTATATCCTCATTGGTGAGATCTGATCATAAACTAATCTCACTGGAAATCCACATCCCGCCCCACCCCAAACAAAAGACCATAGTGAAGAACTTCTAAAGCTAACTTCACACTACTCAAGACTGGTGTGGTATCCTTCAAGGCCCCTGAGCCAGAGGAAACCACAACCCAAGCTGCGGAAGCCCTTACAAATGCCTTCTATGAACACCTCCAGGACTGCATGGATCAGGCAATCCCAAATAAAACCAAGACTCTTTCCACAAAGGGCAAACGCCCAGTCTGGTGGACCCCAGCCATTAACAAACTTTACAATAAGAGGAGAAAGCTATTACATGATAGAACAAAATCCATAAAAGGAAGTCACCCCTGATCATTATTAGTAAAAAATACGAGCACTCATAAAATCAACTAAGGCCAATTTTGAGAGAAAAATTGCCATGGATTCAAAGGACAATCATAAGGCCTTTTTCAGCTATGTTAGGAACCTGGGTGGAAACTCCCAGATATGCTCAGAATTAGTCCAAAATGATACAAAAATCACTGAACCCACAGGCATTGCCAACATACTGGCAGACAGGTTCAGTGCAAACTTCACCCCTCTCCCCCTAAAGGAGAGATAACTATCCCAGCCGAAAGTGTAGCCTCCCGACATCTCAAATGCGCAGGTGAAAGCTGCTCTCTAAAGCTAAAACACAGCATCAATGGGACCGATGGTGTCCCCGCTGTGTGCTACACGAAGCTAAATGAGGAATTAAACCCGCATTACAAGGCAGCTGTTTAATCTCAGCCTTACCACAGGATACGCGCCCAAGGAGTGGCGACGGCAACTGTGGTCCCACTCCACAAAGGTGGCGCCTCTACGACCCTGGTAATTACCCCAAGCTTAACAAGTCTAGTCTGCAAAGCTATGGAGAGGATCATAATGGAGCTCATAAACAAAGATATAGGGACTTGCAGACATTGGACCCACCCAGTTTGGCTTTGTCAAGGGAAGATCATGCCTTTGAACTTGGTCGACTTCTTCAAACAGTCACCAAGGCCATTGATGAGGGAAAGCAGTCCATACAGCCTACCTTGACCTTGCAAAGAAGCTGACAATACCCCACTGGTATTGTATAAAAACTTACCAGCTTAAATGTAAACCCATATGTCACAAGATGGGCTGCAAACAGGCTTAAGGACAGAACCCACAGGGTTAGAGTTGCTGGCGCTGTGTCAGACTCCAAGCCGGGTCACAAGTGGTGTGCCACAGGGCTCGGTCCTTGGCTCCCTATTGTTTGGCATCTACTTCTCAGAAGTACAGGGCAACATGGGAGGATTTTATTTGTTGACAAAGTTTGCAGATGACTGCAAACTGGGCCATAGTGGAAAGTGCATCGGACACGGATATCCTTCCAGAAGGGACTCACGGAAACAGATAGCTGGTGCCAGAGCCATGGCCTGAAGTTAAACGCCAAAAATGTATAGTCATACCTTCAAAACAAGGTAACCCTAAGCTACCATATAGGTGGCAATCCACTCAAGCACAGAAGAGGTTATCAGGACCTGGGGACCCAGGTTGACAGTGGCCTTCTTTGACACTCACATTGCTAAAGTGGTTAGAAAGACCTCTACATTGCCCACCTGATCATGAAGGGATTCACATCCAGATCTAGTGAGGTCATTGTTCCCTGTACCCCAAAATTCTCACCAAAAGGGCCAAAAACTTCAACGCCAAAAGCAGCCCTTTCCCCAAAAATTTATTCAGGGGACTCTAGATTGAAGGGCCCAAAGTCCCCCCAAAATCCCCCCCCAAAGGGGCTTTGGGGCATGGGAACGGGGGAAAACAAACGTCTGCCCGAGTACTGGGCCCAAAAGCCAGGGGGTCCGATTAGGAATCTCTTTAAATCCATTCAAAACCCTTTTTAAAAGCACCACAAAAATCCGATTAAAAGGCCGGGGAATTATGTTTCTGCTGTATAACCCCCCTTTTTTAGCAAACTCCCTAAACCCTTTCAGAAAGACCTGAATGGGGAAACGAACCTTCTGGGAATTTTGGACAGACCAAAATTTTCCCAAAAGTTTCAAAGGGGCAACACTTTTTTTTTTAAATCCTAGCCAGAAGTTTAGGTATAACCTGGCCAACTAGTGGTAAATGGAGCCATATTAAAAAAAAACCCCTAAAAACCCGTATAAAATGCCATCTTTAAAAGGGGGGTTTAAAAAGGGGCGGGCTTTTGGGTTAGTCCCGCCAAAAAAACCTTTGAGTTTTTTGTTTAAATCCTAAGGTTTTGGGAGAATCCAATTGCCTCCCCAAAAAGGGGGTAAAGGAAAGCGGCCCATAATTTTTGAAAAATTTTTTTAACCCTTTAGACCCAAAAATTTCCCCAGATGTTTTTGTAAAAAAATTGAGAAATTATTTGGGGTTTGTTAGGCCCTGGTTTTCAGATTAAAAATTTCGCATGTTGTTCCCAGCCGTAAAAATTTGGGAAGGGTTTTGTTTGTCATTGGCAAAGGGATTTTGAACCCCCATTGTGGACCGCCCCCTTTTTGCGGGGGGATTGGGGTTCTGGGAATACAATTTTCCCTTCGGTTTTGCCCCCCCTCATGCTGAAATTTGCAGGAAAGACCCTGAGTTTTTGGCTTCCCCCCGGGCGGTTTATTTTTTTGGGGGGAAACTGCCATGTCAGGAACCTTTTTTAAAAAATTTTTTTCCCCATTTCACCGGGTAGGGTTAAATAAAAAGCCCCCAGGGGAAAAAGTTGCCTTTTACACCTGGGGGGTACCTATTGGTAAAAGAAAACCCATGGGGGGGAAGGGTTTAAGGGGGAAAATTTCCTAGGCATGTTTAAACCACGTTACCTGTTTAAATCCTGAAAAGAAATGAGCCACATGGAGGAGTTGACGATTGAGTTAAGGGTCGCCAGCTGGGAGTTAATCTTATCTTGAGCCCCCGCAGCTGATGGATCCTGAAGGGTATCACCCAGTTCCTTGAGAAGATCCCTTTGAAGGCGGGTGAAGTGGCACAGATAATTCAGCGACCGCATGGAAAAAGTCACTGAGGAAAACTTTTAGTTATGTACTCACCATAACTTCAGATGTTTGGGATCCATCTCGCCTACATTCTGACTGATGGTTCGGAGCCGATCCCTCGGCTCCGACTTGGCACGCTTATGCCAAAGAGCGAAGTCTCTTATTGGCTGAGCTTACTATATCCCAGGATGCACCACTACCAGTCCCCCAGATCTAGTTTGTCCGCATACATGCACACATGCACGCCCTGCTTATATAACATCGTCAGATGAAACAAGATAAAACAGTAGAACTCAAAACCGTTCAATCTCTTCTGATCTCCAAGGCAGGGGAAGGAGGGTGGAGTTAGAATAGAGATGGATCCCAAACATCTGAAGTTATGGTGAGTACATAACTAAAAGATGTTATGTGATCCTATCTCGCCTACATTCTGACTGATGGGACAGCCCCTAGCACCTGAATCCTGGGTGGCTCACTGGAAAACACTCCTGAGTACCGTGGAACCAAATGATGCTCGCCCTTAGATGCCACATCCAATTTGTAGTGGGAAATGAAAGTGTGCGGATTGGACCAAGTAGCCGCAGCACAAATCTCAGATATAGCGAAGCTTGGAATGAAAAGCTATAGAAGTAGCCATAGCTCTGGTAGAATGAGCTTTGATAGATGTTGTAAGTTGCTTATTCAAGAAGAATAAGCCTGAGTTATGCAATCTCTAATCCATTTGGAAATAGTAGCTTTTGTGATGGTTTGACCTAATTTATTATCTGAGAAGGACACAAACAACTGGTCTGACTTACGGTTGCTGAGTCCTGTCTAAATAGAAGCGTAATTGCCTGTGAACATCCAATTTATGGAGAGTGTATTCTGCTTCATTGGAGAAATTTGGGAAGAAAACTGGTAGCTCTAGAGACTGTTGGAGACAAAGATTAGAACAGACCTTTGGGACAAAGGAAGGATTAGGCCTAAGAGATACTCTGTCCTTGTGGAAAATCAAGTACGGTGGTTTAATGGACAGGGCTTGAAGCTCTGAAACTCTTCTTGCAGAAGTAATTGCAACTAAGAAAGCAGTTTTCCAAGACAGATATTTTAACTCACATGTAGCAGCCGGTTCGAAAGGGGAAGATGTCAATGCATTAAGCACTAAATCTAGATCCCACGGAGGCGAGGATGAGAAACTGGGGGTCTCAACAGACCCAAGACCTTTAATGAAAGTTTTGCATAGTCTGCAGCTCATCAATGGAGGATCCATGGACTCGGAAATTTAGAGATTGCCGCTTAGTTGGACTTTAATAGTAGAGACAGAAGATCCTTGATTAAATAGGGATGTTAAAAATTTCAAAACCTCTGGGATAGGAGCAGTGATAGGTCTAAGCCCTGAGTTGAGCTCCAGATAGCAAACCTCTTCCACTTACTGAGGTACAATTTGTTAGTGGTGGGTTTGTGGGTCAAGATAAAATGTGAACAACTTCCGGTCTAATGTGTGACTTCTGACTAAGGTCGGAAGTGGAGGAGCCAAGCTGTCAACTTCAAAGATCAAGGGACTGATGCTGTTGTCCCGACTGATGAATTAGCAGGTCCGAATTAGGTCTAAAGTCCACGGATCGCCCACCGTGATGTTTCTTCAGGTAAGGAAACCATACCTGACGAGGCCAGTATGGGGCAATCAGTATCATTATGACCCCAATTGAGAAGCTTTTTGAATGAATTTGGAGAGAAGTGGAATCGGAGGAAAGGCATAAAGTAGCCCTGTTGGCTAAGGTTGTGCTAGAGCATCCATAGCTGGTACTCCCTGATGTGGAGTCAAGGAGAAGAACCTTTGCACTTGGTGTTTAGTGGAGTTGCAAATAGGTCGCAGCACGGCGTCCCCCATGTCCTGAAAACCTGAGCTGCTACTGTTTCGTTTAGGGACCACTCGTGAGGAGAGAGAATTGTCCTGCTCAATTTGTCTGCCAATATATTTGATTTCCCCGAATGTGGGTCGCTACCAAGAAGCTGTTGGTAGCTACAGCCCATTCCCACACCCTCATGGCCTCTCTGCAAAGGGGTTAAGATCTGGTCCCTCCTTGTTTGTTCAGATACCAGACCACCGACATGTTGTCTATGTGGATGGCGATGGTGCCCTGAGGAAGAAACTTGTGTAAGGCCTGTAGGATAGAAGTACAGCCCTCATCTCCAACACATTGATGTGGGAGAAGAGCTTCGCCTGGAAGCCAGGAGCCCTGAACAAACCTCCCCAGACAATGCCCCCCCCCACCCTATCTGGGAGGCATCTGTCGTCAGGGTAACCACTGGAGAGGGAATAAAAAAAGGGCTTCCTTGGTTTAGATTGGATGTCTGGAAGCCACCAAAGGTCCCGCTTGCATGCTCGTAATCATGATGTGATGATTGAGGGGAAGATCCTGAAAGGACCATTGAGTTGACAATAGCCACTGAAGAATCCTCATGTGCAATCTTGCCAGAGGAACTAAAAGAACCGCGGCAGACATTGAACCTAAAACTTGTAGAACCATCCTGGCTGGGGCTTTGGATCTCGAGATCAGAGCTTGAACTTGGCCCTGTAAAGTTTGGATCCTTTCGCAGGAAGAAAGACGCATCAATTTTGAGTCTATCTCTGCTCCTATGAACCTTATGCGCTGAGAGGGCAGCAAGACAGACTTTGACCAATTGAATGCAATCCCCAGGGTAGCACCCAGGAGATGGTGGCTTTGAGGTTGTCCATTAGTAGATGCCTGGTGGTGGCAGTCAGGAGCCAGTCGGCCCAGATAGGGAAACACTTGGAATCCAAGACTTCTCAGGTGAGCCGCCACTACTGCCAAACACTTGGTGAACACCCTGGGGGCTGTGGTGAGACCAAAGGGCAGAGCACAAAATTGGTAATGACTGACTCCCAGGCTGAAGCGCAGATACCTCCTGGACGCCTGATGTATTGGTATGTGATAATAGGCGTCCTTGAGGTCTATGGAGCACATCCAAACATCCTTCTCCAACAATGGGAGAATGGATTGTAACGTGACCATTCGAATTTGGATTTCGCGGACGGATTGGTTCAGTCTGCTGAGATCCAATATTGGTCTCAGGTCCCCTGTCTTTTGGCACTAAAAAGAACCTGGAGTAATTTCCTGATCCGATCTGGTCTGTGGGGACCGTTGGATGACTCCTTTTCTAGCAGCTTTAAAGCTTCTGCGGCTGCCATTTCCCTTTGACTGGGTGGTGGGTCCGGATTTTTGGACGGTGGGGTGAGTATGTGAATGGGATGGTGTAACCTCCGCAATGATCCGGGCACCCATCTGTCCTGGAGTGATTGACTCCCAGGCTTTTAGGTGCTTGGCAACGACACCCGACTGGCTCCGAGCAGCACAGCCGGGCAATCCCTCATGATGTGTGGGAGGCTGAAGAGCCACCAAAGGACTCATGGTCTCCAGAATTGCGGGCCCTCTGCCGCCTGGGACGGCGCCTCCCAGAAAAATTTCCCGCCCTCTGCCTCTGAAGGGGAATCTTCCTGCTGTTGGGGAAAAACTTACGAGATTTATGGAACCACATCTTCCCTCCTTTAGCCTTGGGGTAAGGCCGAAAGGGAGTGGAATAACGGGCACCTACGCAGATAAAGTTTTTCCTCTTGCTCACAGCGGGTAAGGGTGTCTTTAACCTTCGGGTCCAAACAAAGAGGACCCATCAAAGGAGCGCCGGAAGGAAGACTTGAAGGCCTCCAAACTGACATTAAGCGGAGCCAGGCTTGTCTCCGAGAGCCACGCCTGTGCTCTGCTTACCCGCCTTCGGCCGCATAGGAAATGAGCCTCATGGACGAAGTTAGAAATTGACGAAGGATAGCCAACTGAGAGCTAACCGACTGGGCTAGCTGCTCAGGTAGGTTACCCGAGAGGGAATCTGACAACTCCTTGACCAGATCCCTCTGAAGCCTGGTAAAATGTGCCAAATAATTCAGAGACCTTAAAGTAAAGGCCGCTGAAGTCAGGGTGCGCTTCCCGTACCTGTCCATGCTCCTAGACTCCTTATTAGAGGATGGACGGACGCTGGAAGCCTCTGCCACGTCCTGTTGTGTAGCAGATGCCACCACCATGGCATCTACAGCCACGCCTTTAGTGAGGAACTCCTTCTCGGGTGGGGCAGACAAATTTATTTGGACGAGAAGGGACTGGTTCCACGGTATCTGGATGTTCCCACACCCTCCGACAAACTAAATCCAGAAGCTCGTCGAAGGGCGGAGACACCCAGGAGGCGGAGGGCTGAGCCCCAAAGGCCTTGAGGAGCACTGACTCATCAGCAGAGGGGGGTTTGGATATCCAGCCGCCTCGTTGTTTGAGGATCTCTAAGATGTCTGCAAATGAGACATCATCCGAGGACGACTTCTGGGACCCCTCTGCATCATCAAGATCAGTGTCCGATGTAATAGACTCGGGGGAGTCCACGTGCTTCCTCTTGCACGATCTCTTCCTTGGGGGTTCCTCCAAGACAACTCCAAGAACCCTCAGGAGGAGGGGAACCCCAATGGGGTAACCTCAGGCCCAGGGCTCCGCTGCTCACGGACAGGGGAACTGCCAAAGACCCAGTCTCCACGCCCAGGAAGGTGCCGTAAAGCCGAGAGATGGCCAAGAAGACTTGGCCAAGGCACTCCTCATGGCTCTGAAAGCCGGACCCCAGAATCCTGGGAGTGTCCGTCCCCGAGCCATGATAGCCGACGGAAGTCCCGCAGCCAAGCACCGAGGGGAGGCTCGAACCGAAAGCATAGGTCCCAAACATCACCCCGGTCCAGCCGAAGAAGTCCGTGGTACCAAACTCGACCCGGGTCTGGTTGGAGTAAGGGTCGGAGCTGACCCTAAGATCTCCACCGCTCCAACAGCACCTGCTCAGACGGAGCCAAGCAGTCGGAGGAGGAATGGCAATGGGGTGGGCCAGGGCTATCGGCCCAAGCCAACTGGGTCGGAACTGAAACAAATTTTTGGAAGACTGGGACTGGAACAGTCTTTGGAGCACCCTGTCTATATCTGAATCCGACATCCTCAAGACCGAGAGGAAACTGAACGGGTTCGAGACGGCCTTCCAACGGCCCCAAAGGGCTAGGGGACCGCCCAGGCGACTCGATGACTATCGGGCCAAGGAATACACACACTAGATTCCATCGGTGCCGAGGTGGACTTCGCGCCGAGGAGGAAGTGTCTGAGCTGGCGACCCTTGTCGGCCCGAGACCAGTGGAGCCGACGGTGACCCGCCTCGATGCCCCAGCCATCGGCCCGCCAGAGGAGTCGAGACTGGTGGCATCGAGGCAGACTGTTCGGCCTCGCCCAAGTCCTTGGAGCCGGGAGAGGCCTGCCTATGTCTTTTGGCGATCGGATCCGACGGACTGGTCGGAACCGACGCTTTCTTTTAGCCGGAGAAGGAGAGGATGCCAAGGCTTCTTCAAAAGAAGGTTTTATTAACCCCTTAAGAATCAGTTTATTTTTCCTCTCCTGGAGGACCCTTGAGGAAAAAGCGTGACACACGCTGCATGACTCCTGTAAGTGTTTTGCACCCAAACAATACACACAGAGTGAGTGATCGTCTGTGATAGACATTTTGAAATTGCATTTGGTGCATTTTTTGAAGCCCGAAGGCCTAGGATTTTGAGACATTATGGCAAAACAATTTCAGTAATCTTTGACAGAAAAATACAAACTGACTTTGTTTGACACTACCTAATAATAGGTTACAGTTATCGCTGAAAAGCGTTGCAAATAACAAGGGTACTTTGAAACCCTGTAAGGTTTTAGGAGGGTTGACTGACCGAAGGCCCTAAGATGAAGGAGGCCTACCAAACTCAACCCAATCACACAACAAGTCTTTAACAAACTCCAAACACACACAAAAGTGAAGAATAGCCGTTAAAACAGCTTTTGTGACAAGACAGCAAAAAAAACTGACAGAAAAAGTTAGTAAATTTACTACTCAGCTCAGCCAGCTCGAGACCACGTCTTCGCAGGTTAGCGGCAAACGAGATCTGGGGGACTGGTAGTGGTGCATCCTGGGATATAGTAAGCTCAGCCAATAAGAGACTTCGCTCTTTGGCATAAGCGAGTCGGAGCCGAGGGATCGGCTCCGAACCATCAGTCAGAATGTAGGCGAGATAGGATCACATAACATCATCTGCTTCCCGTACCTGTCCATTGTCCTAGACTCTATTAGGTGGATGGACAGGCACCGAAGGGTCAGCCAACTCCTTCGTGGCTGCTGCCACCACCATGGCATCAACGGGGACACCTTTTGTCAAAAATTGTTTGTTGGGTGGGGCTGTAATGAACTTAGTGGGCCTACGGGGAGTTGGTTCCACTGTGTCCGGGGCTGACCATGCCCTTCGAGCCACTACTTCCATGAGCGGGTCGAAGGGTTGAGACACCCAGGAGGTGGAAGGGCGAGAACCAAACGCATCCAGGTATACCGACTCATCCTCGGAGGGGTTAAGGGCAGTCCAGTTCCCCCTCTGCTTAAGTATCACTAGGATGTCTGAAAAAGAGACATCCTCAGAGGGGGATCTTGGGGACCCTTCCGAATCCTCCAAGTCATTATCAGACATGACTGACTCGGGGGAAACAACATGTTTCCTCTTACATTTTCTCTTCCGAGGGGGCTCCTCTGAAAGATCAGGGGAGGCCTCTGAAGAGGAAGATACGCCCAATGGGGTGACCTGTAGAGTCTGTTCTCCATGCTTGGGGTCAGGAGGGTGGGCCGAGACCGATGCAGGCATCATGGGGGGAGGAGCCGAAGGGGCCAATAGAGGAGCTGACTCAGGAGTCAGCACGCTCCTCATGACCTCGAAGGTGCCCCCATCAGGCAGAGCAGAAGGTCCTCACTCCGAAGAGACATGAACCCCTCCCGGCACCGAGAGGGATGGCTCCGAGGCTGATGTCGGGGCCGAGCTCATCTGCACCGAAGCCCTGAGAGGGAGAACGGGGTTGGACAAGGGTCCGATGCCACTAGCCCCCTTGGAGCAGACGAGGGAGTCCCGGCGCCCAGATCCCTCCAAGGAAGGAACCAATGAAGAGATCGGAGCCGACGAAAGGTGTGTATCTGCTCCATTTCCAAGATTCGAGCCCCAACCAGCTCTGGCTCTGAACGCAAAGGGGGAGTCGGAGAAGGAATTGCTGAAGACACCAGGACAGCCACAGTCTGTTGAGAAGGGCTGGTTAACATTTGGGCCAGGGCCTGCGATTTAAGGAGTCTACTGACCACCCTCTCCAAGTCATGATCAGATAAGCCTGGAGGACAGAGAGGAGTGGGACCTATGGCTTCGTTCAGACTGGAGCAATGGTGACCTTGGAGCCGAATGAACCGATTCTAGGGAAGGGGACCTAGAACGTTTTCGGCCCAAAGATGACGGAGCCGATTGAGGTCTAGAGATGTCGGCTCCAGCTGGAACCGAAGAGGAGGAAGATGCTCCACCCGGCGATGGCTCCGAACTTGGAGCCGACGGTTTGGCAGGCTTTGAGAATTTCCCCGACTGAGGCTTCGCCGGGGATCCCTCTGGCTTAAGTAAGCCTCTCAAAATAAGCTTGTTCCTACATTCCTGCAGGACTTTCGGGCTGAAGGCGTGACAGATCGAGCAGGAGTCCTGCAGGTGTAGGGAACCCAAGCAATACACACAAGACATGTGACAGTCTGTCAGAGACATCTTCTAACAGCACGAGTCACACTTCTTGAAGCCTGAAACTTTAGTATCCTTGGACATACTGGCAAGGGGATACTAAAAAGAATAATTAAACTAGTGCTTAAACAAGGCACACAAACACTCGCACACCCGCACTAGTTAAGCTAACAATAACTACAAAAAACTATCACTACACTTAACTATCCTTAATAAAAATATACAAATACTGTAAGGCTAAACACTACTCCTATTGAGTAAAAAAGGGGTGGGGTTAGCCACTAAAGAGACGAAACAAGGGGGGGGGGTGTTGAAACTCTCTAACAAAAAATGAGTTTCCTAGGTGGGATAAACTAGGGGATACACAGTCTAACTACACTAAAAGGGAAGACTATCTAAATATACTAAAAATACAAGGTAAATTTTTAGCTAATACAAAAAAAAAGGAATAATACGACCTGAGCCAGTAAAATCACAACCTCGTAGCTGAAGCGGCAAACGAGATCTGGGTATCTAGCGCCAAGCATTGTGGGATATGGGGAGGCCTCGAGCCAGTAAATAGCTCTCGAGCTTTAGTAGATGGCAGAGTCGGAGCAGAGGATCGGCTCCGAACCCCAACCAACCAGCAAGAATGAAGGCGAGATAGACAACTTAACATCAGACGTTACGTTGCTTAGTACAGCATAAGAGTGAATCAGCAAAATCCAAATCAAGCTTTATTGTTAACTGTTGCAATTATGGTGCTAACCATGAGTCCAGAAGAGAAAAGTGCATAGCATTTGGTCAACAATGTCATACGTGTAAGAAATGGAACCATTTTCAAAGACTTTGTAAACAGAGTAAGCCTCTCACAATTACAAAGAAGGGTCACTCTAAAACGCAAGTTAATCAAAAAGACCTGCAACAGTCTGCTTTCTACGTAGATGGTGTATCACTAACTGGTGAAAAAATCGATGCACTAGATTTAGTGACAAGAAATGGTGTTTTGTACTGTCTGGATCAATGGTAAATCCACCAAGCTTAAAGTGGACACTGGTTCAAAGTGTAATGTCATGTGTACAGATACTTTTGCAAAGGGTCAGAGCTGGTGAACAACTAAATGTGACTAGTTGTGTGAAACCTGCAGCTTATAGAGGTGAAGAAATTCAAACCAAAGGCCCAGTAGTGCTTTCCTGTTACGTGGCTAAGAGCTGTTATAGCCTATTGTTCTAGGTGGTTCAAAGACCTGTGCAATTATTGGGGTCTCAGACGGTTTGAAAAATCTGCTTTCTTTTACCAAAGCAGTTCATCAGATAAGCATGTCCTAGTTCCAGCTTCACTCACTCATATTTTTTTCAGAGTATGCTGATGTTTTCGATAAGTTGGGCAAACTTCCAGTCGTGTATTCCATGAAATTAGACCCAGAAATCAGTCCAGTGGTCAGACCAGCAAGAAGAGTTCCGACAGCTCAGCAACATAAGGTCAAAGCTCAGCTGGACAAAATGGTGTAACAAAGTGTAATTTGTCCAGTTACAGAACCTACGAATGGGTGTCATCCAAGGTAGCAGCTCATAAAAAAGGCTCAGATGAAATCAGATTATGTACTGACTCAAGATTTGAACAAAGCATTGAAGAAACCACATAATCTCGTGCATACAATCGAAGAGGTCGCAGCCTTGATATTGAATACTACTGTTTTTTTCTGTCTTAGATGCAGAGTTAATTTTGGCAACTGATGCTTGATCGCAAATCTTCATTACTGACTACATTCAGCACCACATTTGGAAGACAAGATTCCTCAGGATGCCATTTGGAATAAATTCTGCAAGTGAAGTCCTCCAGCGTGCAATGGAGCAAACTAAAGCACATTTGCAAACAGAGCCACTTCAGCTAAGTCAAATTCCTGATCTACCTTAATCAATTGTAGCTACTGACATATTCGAGTAGAATAAACATTACTTAGTGGTAGAGTCTTATTCAAACTGGTTTGAGATCGATCTACTACCTAATTTAATTTCTACTACAGTCATTACTAAGTTGAAATGCCATTTCTCAATCTATGGCAGTCCACAGAAATTAATCTCTGACAATGGTACACAATTCACCAGTCAATTATTTCAAAAATTTGCCAGAGAATGGGACCTCTTACATGTTACTAGTAGTACAGAGTATCCGCAATCGAATGGACTTGAACGGGCAGTACAGACTGCAAAGCAATTACTTGAGAAGTCAAAGTGTAATACAGATGTTTTTTTTGAATTTACTCAATCTCAGAAACATACCCATGACGATATACTTGGCACACCTGTTCAGAGACTTCTATCTAGGCAAACCAGAACTACATTGCCCATCAGTTCTAGCTTATTGAAGCCTAAAGCCAACAATCAAGCCATCAAAGCCCAGTTATCTAGAAAGCTTTCTTTCCAAAAGTCCAGCTATGACAAGTTAAGCAGACTTTTTTGTCCACTGAAAAAAGGACAGAGTGAGGATATAAACAGCAAAAAGTTTCAACCGGATTGGTCAAGTAACTAGTATTTTGTGCAGAGCAGACATCCTATTTTGTTAAATCAGAGGGTGTGGAGTACAAGAGAAATTGCAGACTTCTTCCTGTAGAACAGGTATCACAGCATCGCACCTGTGATAAAGACTTCCTCTCTGAGCAATCCAAATGATATTCCTGTTACAGAACATGTCTTGACTCCTGATACTGTTCCTGCACATGATTCCAGAGTTCAAGAGTGAACAGTCAGCAGAGACTATCCCAGCTGCTAAACCAGATCTCAAATTGTATGTCACATGATATGGTCGCATTTCAAAGCCTAGTGTGAAATACACAGCAACTTGGACATAGTTGTATATATGTATCTAGCTTTGTATAACTGCATGATGGAAATAATTTCTATGCAAATGCATATTAATTATTTATTTATTTTTATTTATTTTACATTTGTTGACCAGGATAGTCCGACTGGATGCATGTCCATTTTCAGCGGAGGCCCAGGGAGAAAAGCTCCAAGGATAAGCAGATACAGCATTACATAATACCAGCATTACATATTACAGACTATTTACAGAGATTACATAAGTAAGCAAGTTAAATAAGTTCCACAGGTTACAGTTAGTCTTGAGCACAAGTCAGAATTAAATTAAATTACACAGTAAACTGGTTAACAGATTTTTACACATTCGAGTTAGCCAGGCTTGATACATTGACATAGCCAGTTAAGTGACAAATGTTGTTTGAGTCTAGTTTTAAATTGACCTAAGGTGGAAAGTAAGGTAATATCAGCTGGACGAGAGTTCCAGGATCTACTTACAGTTTGCAAAGAGAGAATCACCGGCTGTGTTATTAATTTTGCTAGTCTGAATTAGTAGTTTGTTAGGGGATCGAAGCGGTCTAGGATTGTTATAGGGGGTGATAATATTTTTAAGTGCAGGAGTATTGTCCGGATTATAGAGGATTTTATAGGCCATAATCAGTTGGTTATACTGGATTAGGCTAGGTAGTTCAAGCCAACCAAGCTGATTTAGATTGATGCAATGATGTGTCCTAAAAGGCAGCCCAGTGGCACACCTGGCAATGTGGTTGTAGCAAATTGAGAGTTTAAGGACAGTCTTGTTCAAATTCGAGAGTAGATGCATACAGAAGGGTTGAAAGAAGGTGAGAGCGAGCTATGGCAATTTTAGCTGGAGGGGTTAGGAAGGCTTTTATTCTGTAAAGTGACCCTAGTTTTTTATTGATGGTTTTGATAGTTTGGTTAACATGTAGGTCAAATTTGAGATTATTGTCTATGATGACACCTAATAGTTTTGTAGATGGGTCAGGGGAGATTATTGTGCCATCATTTGATTTTATGGTAAAGGTGAAAGCGGTAGACCTACGTGTTGGTGAAAATAACAGCATTTTAGTTTTTTTGGGATTTAGGATCAGACGATGTTCAGAAAGCCAGTTTTCTATTGTATTAAAGGTGGTCTGGGTAGCTGACCATAACTCTACTGGAGATGTGGCTGAGCAAATCAGAGTAGAGTCATCAGCATATTGGATACAGCTGACTTTTGGGATGACAGTATAAAGGTCATTAATGAAGATGGAGAAAGTACAGTTTTGTACCTACCATAAATGTAGATGTCCGATAGGAATGCATCTGCAGTCCTTACAAATGGGTAGTCCTTTCGTCAGGCAGCCCTTTGGTCGGCCGGATTCCAAAGTCTGGGTCTGGCTTCGGCTGGTGTCGCACTTCACCAGACGTCATAGCTGCAGTTTTTTGGGTATAAAGGCATCAGCCGACGCCATCTTCCTCAGTGTTTCTTGCCCCAGATGCCAGGTGCCCTCTTTGATGGCTAAATTTGGATAAATGCCAATGTTTCCAAATAGTAGAGAGCAAACACATAAAATAAGCATGTATGTACATATATACAAACAAATACACCATAATAGATCCCCAAGCTAGATGAAGGATGGCAAATACCCTAGGAGTACCACAGAGGGAAGGTGGTCCTGACTGCAGATGCATTCCTATCGGACATCTACATTTATGGTAGGTACAAAACTGTACTATGTCCTTCAAGGATGCATCTGCAGTCCTTACAAATGGGTAGAATACCATAGCTAAACTAGGGAGGAGGAAAAAGTAGAGATTATGGTGTAGTTAGGATCCCTTGCAAAACAGCAGTGGCAAACCTGCTCGGGATCTAGAGTATAAAGGTAAATTGTAATGCCTGGCAAATGTATGCACGGAGGTCCAAGTAGCAGCCTCTATAATGTCCTTGGTAGCCACCGTAAGAAAGCTGTGGTAGTGGCTGTAGCCCTTGTGGAGTGAGGCCTGATGTTCTCTGGAGTTTTCTTTCCATGGTAGGAATAACAAAATCTAATGCAATTTCCTATCAATTTGGAGATTGTCTGTTTTGAAATAGGTTTTCCTTCCTTTCCTGTTGCATATGCTACCAGAAGCTGGTCAGTTTTTCTATTGGACTTGGTCCTGTCCAGGTAGTAGCGTAATTGCCTATGTACATCCAAGGTATGCAACAGTCTTTCTCCCTGTTCTGTGGGTTGGGGAAGAATGTAGGTAGGTGGATAGCCTGATTTAAAGACACTCTGGATACCACCTTAGGCATAAATGTGGGATTTGTTCTCATGGACACTATCTTGATGGAAGATCAGGAAGGGTTGCACTGCCATTAATGCCTGTAGTTCAGAGACCCTTCTTGCTGAGGTGATTGCCAGTAGGAAAGCAGTCTTCCAGGATAAGTATTGTAATTCTGCTGTTGCTGCTGGTTCGAAAGGGGGAAGTGTCAATTTTTCTAAAACAAAGTTCAAGTCCCATGCTGGCAATGGTGGTTTCCTGGGAGGTTTTACATTTTTAATTCCTCTCAGAAACTGTCTGAGCAGAGGATGAGAGAAGACAGGAGGATCCAAGCTGTATTCTGCTGAAATAGCTGATGCATGTATCTTGATGGAAGAATAGGACAGGCCTGCATGGAAGAGCTCTGCCAAGTACTCCAGGATGTTGGCTATGTTTACTAGCGCTACATCTTTTCCTTTTGCAGTACTCCGAATGAGATATCTTTTCCATTTTGCTGCATAATTCTTTCTTGTTGAAGGTCTACGAGCCTCTAGGATTATGTCTTTAACCCTTTGGGATAAATCTGGGTTAATTGTCCTTATGTAATGTTCCAGGCAGTTAGCTGCAGAGTTTTCAGGTTTGGATGCAGGATGTTGTAGGTGTTCTGTGTTAACAGCAATGGGATCAGGGGCAGTGTCCATATTTGTTCCCGAGACATGCTCCTCAGCAATGGGTACCAATGTTGTCTTGGCCAGTCTGGAGCTATCAGAATGATCCTTGGACGTTCCTCTGATCTTCAAAAGCACCTTGTGCATCAAAGGAAGTGGTGGGAATGCATAAGCTGTCAGGTTTTTCCAACTGAAAGATAGGGAGTCCACCTTCCAAGCAAGTGGGTGGTACGCCCTTGTGCAGAATTTCTTTAGCTGGTGATTGAGTGGGGATGCAAATAAGTCTATTTGTGGTAATCCCCATTCTCTTGTGATGGCTTTGAAGATGTCCGGATGCAGCATCCATTCGTGGGCATCTGTGGTAGTTCTGCTTAAAATGTCTGCTAGAATGTTTTTTCCGTACAAAAATTGCTTGTGACAATGTTGTAGCTCAGAGCCACATCCCATAGGTCCAGTGCCAGCCGGCATAGAGGATATGAATGTGTGCCTCCCTGTTTGTTGATATACCACATAACTGTGGTGTTGTCTGTCCTTATCAACTGACCTTCTTGGAGAAATGGTCTGAATGACTGGATTGCCAATTTTACTGCCAGCATTTCCTTTAGATTTATGTGCAGGCGCAGCTGGTCTTGAGTCCATAAGCCTTGTATGCACTTGTCCAGCATGTGTGCCCCCAACCGAGGTCTGAGGCATCTGTCGTGATGGTTTGGCTTGGTTGACTGTTGCAGAAGGGCAATCCTTTGTTTGATTGACAGGCCTGAGCCCACCATAGGAACTCTTGTTTCAGGCATGGGATTATTGGAATTTTGGTTTCTAGGCTGTGCTTGTGTTGGGACCACAAATTCTTTAGGTACCACTGTAGCTTTCTCATATGCAGTCTGGCATGAGGGACCAGAATTATGCAGGATGCCATGAAGCCTAGGGCTTGCAGTACTTTTCTTGCAGTTAGATGGTTCTGCTTTGTTAATGCCAAGAAGTAGAGAGGTAGTTGCTCTTGCTTTTCTGCAGTTAGGAATGCCATTTGTTTTGATGTGTCCAGCTCTGCACCCAGAAAAGTTATTCTTTGGGATGGAGTCAGCCTTGACTTTTTTATACTGACTGCATATCCCAGGGCTTGCAGTAGGTAAATGACTCTTTGTAAGTCTTCTGTTAGCTTGCTTTTGTTGTCCGCTTGAATCAGGCAGTCGTCCAGGTAGGGATAAATTTGGATCCTGAAGTCTGCAGTGAGCAATTACTGATGCCAGGCATTTCCGTGAACACTCTGGGTAGATAAGCCAAAGGGCAATGCTGAGAATTGATAATGCTCTGATCCTGCAAGAAATCTGAGGTATCGTCTGCAAACTGGTCGTATGGGGACGTGCAGGTATGCCTCCTTGAGATCTAGAGTTACCAGCCAAGACTCCTTGCCCAGCATGGGAAGAAGCTGCTGTAGGGTCAGCATTTTGAATTTTGGAACAATGAGGAATGTGTTTAAAGCGGACAGGTCGAGAATAGGCCTCCATTTGTTCTCTTTTCTTGGTACCAGGAAGAGTCTGGAGTAAAATCCCTTCCCTTGCTCCATAGATGGTACCTTTTCCACAGCTCTCATTCTTAATAATTGAGATATTTGCTTTAGAGCTTCTGCCCTTTGAGTAGGTGGTAGGTTTGGCATTCCTCGTTTGCTTGGTAGAGTATGGAAATGGAACCTGTAACCTTGGTCTATAGTTTGCAAAATCCATTTTTCCCTTGTGATGCAATGCCAGTTCTTTGAAAATAAGGTTAGCTTTCCGCCTAAGGGTGCTTCCAGTTGTTCCCTGGTAGGCGGTGCCACATCCAAGTCACTGTGATTGTGTTGTTGTAGTGGTGGTGGCTGCGTCCGTGCCTCGCTGGTTGTTAACTTGCCACTGGCGTCCCCTGTAGGCACCCCTGGATTGGTTTCTGCCTCTTGAACGCCTATTCCTGCCCCTCTGTCTCTTAGAGGAGTCTGGAAAGGACCAATTTTTGGAGGGCCAGTTCCTGCTAAACCTTGGAGGTTGAACCTGTAAGAAATCTTTCACTGTTTGTACAGATTTCGCCTTCTCTTCCATTTTCTTTAGTACCTGCTGTGCAGGGGAACCAAATAAATTGACCTTGTCCATGGGTGCATCCAAAAGCTTAGATTTGACATGGTCTGGTAATGCCTGCTCTTTCAACCATGCATGTCTCCGGATAACTGTGCCAGTCATGGCTGATCTAAAGGAAGCCTCCAGTGCATCAAAGCCACATTTTAAAGAATGGTTACTAACCTGCTGTATGTTATGTACCATTTCCTGAACATATTTTTTATCTAGAGATTCTTCAGAGGACAGCTTTTTAGTTAACTGGTCAAGCATAAACTCTTGATATTGAATCATATGGAATTGGCAGTTCAAAGCTCTAGCTGACAAAGTAGCAGAAGTGTAAACTTTTTTACCCCATCTCTAAGGATCTGGATTCCCTTTCAGAGGGGAGGGGTTTTTTAGCAGATGTAGTTGCTACAGCTTTAGGACCCTGGGAGTCTCTGGATCTGCAAAAGGAGCCTTGTATAAATGGTGATGAGTGTCCAGGACCCTGTAGAACCTATCGGGCTTAGCAGGGGCCGGAGGTAATGAATCAGGAGCAGTGCAAGCATCATTAAATGCATCATCTACAACAGAAAGAACTGGAGGTATAGCTAAAGGCCTATGCTGTGGCAAATGTAGAAAGGTTCTAAGCCTTTTCCTGGAGTCTGAGAAATCTTGGCCCTGCCACTGAAATTGTTCCCTCATAGCATGCAAGGTTTCCCCCAAAGGAAAATTCCTCAGGTGGAGAGGCTGAAGGAATGGACTCTTCAGCATCAGAGTCTTTTTTTAAGGGGAATAAGGAGCCTCAGGAGGGTCTGTATGTTCTGAGTCATCAGAGGAGTCATCTGTGGATACTGGTTCAGGGGGCTCTGCTCTAGGCCTCTTCTCTGGAGGTGGATGAGAGGCCCTGTCTGGATGAGGCTGGGAGCCACGAATTAAAGAAATGAGATCCTCAGCCAAAGAAAGCATATGGGAACTGGTGCTGGGCCTGTGAGAGGGGGGTTTAACAGGCACCGTTTTTGAAGCTTTGGCTGCTTTAGCCCTGGCAAAGGCCTTAATAGACATGGCTGCAGGAGGCCTAGCAGCTCCACGCAGGGGTTGAAATATCCAAGGGAATAGTGTCTGATAATTCCTGAGAAACCACAACAGAAGGTTGGATTTCAGAAGCCGATTCCACCAGGCTAGAAGAGGCCTCGGTAGAAGGCATGTTTTCGGCGGGGAAGAACCGCCGGTTTCAGCGAAACAGAGACACTCATGGTTGGCTTAACGAAACCGGGACCCTGTCGGCCCTTTTCGCTTTTGGTAATTTGTGAAGTCGGAGGGTCCGATGGCATGATATAAGCAAATTCAGAGCGAAAAACTGTTCTGCAAATTCTGACCGTCTAAGCATCCATCGGTTAAAAGAAGCACAGGCTAGACAAGCTGCGGTCTGGGCCTAAACAAGGTAAGCAGTAAGAGTGGAAATCTTTATGAGGTATTTGTTTCCCACAAGTTAAACAGTTATTCACTTTTTCTGACATCGGCTGAGGCAAGAAAGAGTCCCCAATGGGTACTTAGCTTTTAGAAGTCTTGTAGTATTCGTATGAAATCTCTGGTTCTGACAGAAAGACTGAGGAAGATGGCGCCGGCTGATGTCTTGGGTGAAGACACCAGCCAGACCCAGACTTTGGAAACAGGACAACCCATATGTAAGGACTGCAGATGCATCCTTGAAGGACATCAGCAAGGGCCCTAGTATAGAGCCTTGTGGTACTCAAGAGGGTGTTAGGTAGAAGGTTAGAGAGTTTGTTCTGCCAGAGGACAGCCTGCTGTCGACCATTCAGGTAGGATTGAAACCACTGGAGGGCTCCAGTATCTAGACAGAATGTTTGCAGGGTGTGGATTAAAAGTTGGTGATCAACCATATTGAATGCCTTGGAAAGATCCAAAGAGAGGGCTGAGGATACATAATTATTGTTGCGATTATGGTTTATGGTGTTAGTAAAGGCTAGGAGGGCTGAAGTAGTGCTGTGATGAGGACGGAAGCCATGCTGAGTGTCTGCCATAAGGTGATTTTGGATTAGGTGGTGCATGAGTTGTCTATGAATACATTTTTCCATAATCTTTGCAAGTGGAGAGAGTATAGCTATTGGCCTATAATTGGAGAATTCAGTAGAGCTGCCTCCTTTGTGAAGTGGGATTACATAGGATATTTTCCAGATGGTGGGAATTTTAGCTTCTACTATGGTTCGATTGATTAGTATTGAGACGGGGTAAGCAATAGCATCAGCTGATTTTGTAGGTACTCGGCAGGGAGTTGATCAGCAGAAAGTGTAGTGGGTTTTAATTTTTTGATCAAGGTACGGATAAGTGAAGTGGCGACTGGTTGGAAGCTGAAAGCAAGTAGGTTTCTAGGGGTGCTACTTTCAGGACCAGAGGAGCTAGGAGGTAGTTGGCTAGCTAGGGCTTGAATTGTCTCAGTAAAGAATTGGTTAAAACTATCATAAACTTCTTCAGGGGTTTTATCAATAGTAGCAGCAAGGATTGGGGTTGAAGTTTGTCCAGGATGTAGTAGATTATTTAAACCTGCCCAAAACTTCTGAGGGTTATTTTGATTTACTGCCTGTAAATTACAGTAGTATTGTTTTTTGTCTTGTAAAATTGATTTTTTGGTTTCGTTCCTGGATTGCCTGTATTTAATGTGATCTTGAGGGTCTTTAGAAGAACGCCATAAAGCCCATGCTTTGTTTCTAAGGGTAATTTTGAGTTTAGACTCTATAGAAAGCCATGGTGCAGTTTTTGCCTTGGTTCTCTTTGAATGAACAGGTGCATGCAAATCAGGGATCTCAAGGAATTTGTTGTTAAAGTATGCTACTGCTTCCTCTAAGGGGAGGTGTTTTAGAATAGACCAATTACATGAGTTTAGTTCTTGTTGGAATTTGGCAGGGTCAAAGTTTTTATTGTTTCTAACCTTTCTGAGTAAGGGTTGTTGGGAATTAATGGTTTTGTGCTTAATTACATATGTGAGAAGGTGATCGCTTAGGCCATTAAGGAGGGTACCAGAGGTGTACAGTTGGGGGTGACTGTTTATGAGTACCCAGTTAAGTATACTTTCTTTTAGGTTGGGTTTACCTATCCTGGTAGGGGTGGATATGATTTGTGTAAATGCATGCAGGTTAATATGGGTGGTTGGGGATTCTAAGGAACAGGTGCCCCAGTCTATGCTGAAGTCTCCACGTAGTAGGGTTTCTTGGGGGTAGTGACATGATAACCAGTGCAGGATATCTTCAAATGTAGATATATTGTTACCTGGGGGAATTGTACATACAGATATTAATGCATTTATTTTTATTAAGTCGCAATTTGGTGGCAAGAATCTCAGAGTTATTAATGAGGAGGTTGTATTACATCTATGGTGACATTCAACTCAGATTTAGAGAGTACAGGTACCCCCCCCCCCCTTCCTCGAAGCACGATCCAGCCTGTGTATGTTGTACCCAGGTGGTAACACTTCATTGTCTTTAGTGTTAGGTTTTAACCAGGTTTCAGATAAACAGAGAATCTCAGGGGAGTGGACATCCAGAAGTGCATGCAATTCATGTACCTTGTTATTAATGCTTCTAATATTGAGATGACAGACTAGGAGAGAGTTAGTTGGCCTATTAATTGTAGGTTTGTAGCTTAGATTACAAGTAGAGGGGGTATGTGCATCTGAAGTGAGTGGGCCAGGGTTGGGGTGTATCTGAAGTGAGTGGGCCAGGGTTGGGGTGAATATCACCACCAAGTATTAGGTTGAGTCTATACTTGGTGATGAACTTCAGGAATTTGTTTATTAGTTTGTGGTAGTGTTTGGATCTAGAGCTAATGTGCCTGGGGTTGAGATGTTGATAGACTGAACAAGATGTTGGATAGGATCTGATACTGTAAGTATGGTTGAAGGTGGAAGGATTTACAGCTGGGGTGATAGTATGGCCTTTTGGGACCTGAAATCCCGTAAGAAACTGGTTTTCATACAAGGTAAGGAGGTATGGTGTGAACAAGAGGGGTAGTAAAGAGGAGTATATCATTATATGCGATTCAGCTAGTGAGTGAAGGAACTGGTTTACCTGGTGATGCAACACCAGAAGATAGAGTGGTGAGGTAAAGGTACTGGAAGGGGGGGATGCGAGAATGCCAGATGAAAGCTAATAGGTGCTATTAAATGTAGGTAGTAGAATAGGGGTGGGTGGAATTATCCCAGATGAAAGCAGATAGAATCTAGAAAGTGGGGGAGTGGCTGTAGTACTATAAATTTAGAGGTACTGGGGCGGAGGAAATGGGGCAGGGAGGGAGAAGAGAGCCCGAGCCAGGGCAACGAAGGGCTATTGCAGTTTACAAGGTTTGCTAAGGTGTCCTAAAGCTATAAGGTAAGTATTACAGCTCTAATGTAAGAGTCAATTTACTGCAGTTACAGGGGAAGGAGACAACCACTCAAGTAGAAACAAAGAGCCCTATGGCTGATCAATATGGTGACCTGTTTAATTACAAAGCACTGTAACTGAAAGCTTAACAAATGCTTTTTGTGTGTAACCTACTCTGTTTAAATGCTGAGAGAAACTGATTGCAGTCCTGTAGACACCGTTTTGTAGGGAACTGTAGAGTTCAACTAGGAAAAGAGAAAAACAGAAATTCTAGGGTAAGCATGAAGACAACAACAGGCAGTTATTATATAATAATGCATTCAGAAAGGTTTGGTGGGGGGATAAAGTAGCATACTTCAGAATGAACTAAGATTTATAGCTAAGAAACCTAAGCAAGAGAGCAATGCAGTAAATAAACACTTGCCAGATTTTAAAGATATACCAGAAAAATTAAATCAATTATTCACAATTGTAGAACTAGAAAATTGCCAGTAAAAGCACTTCAGGTAGAGCTAGCCCAAGTTATTCAAGTCATAAAAGCACTTCTTCAATGTGTGTGTGCAATTTAAACATTAAAAAACACATGCAGCAAGGAGGAGCTCTGATTATACACTTTCTCTAGGTACAGGTTCAGTTTAAACACAAATATTACCACAGAAATTCAGTAAAGTCACTAGCTACTTATAGAGCCTCTGAAAAACAAAATAGAGCAGTCTGTGCAGAATCAGAATTTAGCAGCAGGTCATTCAGTTACACAAAAAACAGTACAAGATCCATACAATGAAGAAACTTACACAAAGTCGCACCAGGTCAGCCAAGGGGGGAAGAGACAGGGAAATCCTAAGCACCTATAATTGAAAATGATGCCTGTACTGAATTGTAGCAGTTTAACCTGTTCGAGGAAAGAGGGGGGTGGGGGAAAAGAGAAGGCAGTGGGAGTGGTTACAGTTAATACCCTGATTGACTCAAGACACCACACCAGAGTAAGTTGAAATCTGCACTCAGCACTGTGTTATTTCCACTCAGTACTTCAATGTTACTTGCACTCAGCACTGTAATTTCACTTATGTTTAGCAGGAAAGACAGACCAACAGTATACAATTTTAGGAATTTTTACAAGGGTCGCTTGTTCAAATGTCAGGCTATTGCAGTTTACAAGGTTTCCTAAGGTGTCCTAAAGCTATAAGGTAAGTATTACAGCTCTAATGTAAGAGTCAATTTACTGCAGTTACAGGGGAAGGAGGCAACCACTCAAGTAGAAACAAAGAGCCCTATATGGCTGACCAATATGGTGACCTGCTTAATTACAAAGCACTGTAAGTGAAAGCTTAACAAATGCTTTTTGTGTGTAACCTACTCTGTTTAAACGTTGAGAGAAACTGATTGCAGTCCTGTAGACACCCATCAGTGAATGCTTACTTATTTCACTCCAAGTACAGACTGGTCAGATTGCAACACCCCACACCCCAAAAACTGTATTAACCTACATGGCTTCTCTCAACTCATTCAAGCACACACCAGGGTTAATAAACCTTCAAATAATCCATCTAGACTGGATGTTAAACAAGACAGCCCTATATCCCTACTCAAGATGTCTGCCAGACAGCCTCAGTGATCATTATCCCACTTATATGGTCAGCAAGAACAATCCCAACTAAACCCATTTTCCTACAAATAAGAAAAAAACAACTCAACCCCAGTAAACATACTTAAACATTGTACTTGGACATCATTAAAACACCTACCCCTACAAGAGGCCGTGAATTACTTTAATTCTATCTTCCTTTCCATCCTAAACTCTCAAGGACCCAGTAGATATATATGGGCTAAAACTAACTATGCCCCATGGCTAAAAAAAGGAAACACGAACACTTCTCAGACTTTGAGATGAGGCTTGGTCTACCTGGAAATCAAATTAGTCCCAATTCACATTAGAAACTTATCAGGAACTTAGAAATAAAGCTAAGACACAAATTAAAATAGATAAAGTTAACTACTACACCGAAATACAAGAAAAGCCCCACAAAAATTCAGGACCACTATAAACAATATCCTTCTACCAGGCAAAACAGGTACACCCCCACCACCAACAACAACTCAGACAATATTGCCACTCAATTTAAAGTACAGTTGTGTACACCTACCATAAATGTAGATGCTCGGGTGTATTCACTGTTGCAGTCATTACATTTGGGTAATCTGCTGGCAGGTTGCCCTCAGTCGGCCTGAATTCCAAAGTCTTGGGTTCTGTGTCGGCTGCTGTCTCCTCTTCCATGACGACAGGGGTATAAAACAAGCAGCAGACGTCATTTACTTTAGTTTTTCTTGCCCCAGATGTCAGGTGCCCCCAAAAAGGTAGCAAAAATATTTATGTATAAAAATTATATATACATGCATCAATATAAACTTTACCTTCGTCTACAAGTAAATACACCACATAGGTTGTAGAAGATAGAGAAGGAAAGATTAACTCCAGAATAAAAGGGGGATGGCAGGCGGGTAACCTGGACTGTAACAGTGAATACACTCTAACATCTACATTTATGTTAAGTGTACACAACTGTACTATGTTTTTCGTGTTTCACTGTTGCAGTCATTACATTTGGATAGAATCCCAAAGCTATGGTTGGGAGGCTGGAGCTAAACAGCATTAGGTGTGGCTATAAGGCCCTGCAGAACTGTAGTGGTAAAGCCTGCCCTAGACTGAGACAGTAGAGGCGCAAATTATAATGCTTTGTAAAGGTGTGGACAGAACTCCAAGTAGCAGCCTCTAGAATGTCCTTGGTTGGTACTCCTCTGAGAAAGGCTGCAAAAGTAGCTGCAGCTCTGGTGGAATGAGACCTAATGCCCTTGGGCACAGGTTTACCATGGTGTAAGTAGCAGAAACGAATACAGTGGCTTATCCACTTTGAAATAGCCTTTCCTTCCGATCCTGCAGCATATGCCACTAGCAATTGCTCAGTTTTTCTTAGAGCTTTAGTCCTGCTCAAGTAGAATCTTAGCTGTCTGTGTACGTCCAAGGAACGCAGAATTCTCTCCCCCTTGTTCTGCGGATTTGGATAAAAGGTTGGCAGATGAATAGTTTGGTTAAGAGCCACACTGGAGACCACCTTAGGCATAAATGTTGGTTTAGTCCTCAGACACACCCTGTCTGGGTAAAATATGATAAAAGGCTCCACAGTCATGAGTGCCTGTAGCTCTGAGACTCTTCTTGCTGAAGTAATTGCTAGTAGCAGAGCTGTTTTCCATGATAAGAACTTTATAACAGCAGTAGCAGCTGGTTCAAATGGAGGCAGGGTGAGCTTTTCCAACACATAATTGAGGTCCCATGCAGGTATTGGTGATCTTCTAGGAGGCCTTAAATTTTTGGCTCCTCTAAGATAGTGCTTTAGTAAAGGATGTGAAAAGATTGGTGGCTCTGTATTGCAATGAGCTGAAATGGCAGAGGCATGGATTTTAATTGATAAGATAGGCCTTTGTCAAGCATCTCAGTCAAGTACTGTAATATCTGAGGAATATTTGGTTCTGCTGTATCAGTTCCTTGTGCTCGATTCCAAACACAGAATCGCTTCCATTTATCAGCATAAGATTTTCTAGTACTAGGCCTTCTGGCTTCCAAAATGATATCCATCACAGCTTTACTGAGAGGTGTTGTTTGTTTAACAACATGATCAGCCATGCTGCCAGGTTTTTAGTGTCTGGAGTTGATTGTGCAGGATCTGATTGTTTTGCTGGGACAGTAGTTGAGGTCTTTGAGGTAAGGTCCATGCTGGGTATTGAGACAAGTTCCTTAGGATTGGGTACCAGCATTGGCGTGACCAGTCCAGGGCAATTAGTATCATCTTTGGTTTCTTGTCTGACTTTCAGGAGGACATTGGGAAGAAGAGGCAGAGGAGGAAAGGCGTAAACTGATAGGTTTTCCCAACTGAAGAATAGGGAGTCCCCTTTCCATGCTTGTCTGTGAGAAGTCCTTGTGCAGAATCTTTTCAATTGGTAATTTTGAGGAGAGGCAAATAGATCTATGTCTGGGCTCCCCCATTTCTTTATCATGCTGAAAACTTGTGGATCTAGTTTCCACTCGTGAGGATCCATAAGGTTTCTGCTTAAATCGTCTGCCAGAGTGTTTTGTTTTCCTGGCAGGAATTGAGCTTGAAGGTGTATTTGTTAAGTCAAAGCCGTGTCCCACAGTGCCATGGCTAATCTGCAAAGGGGGTATGAGTGTGTGCCCACCTGCTTGTTTATATACCACATGACCGTGGTGTTGTCAGTCTATCAGTAGTTGTCCTGGATGAAGTCCTTGAAGGACATTTTGAACAGCTAGCATCTCTTTCTGGTTGATATGTAGATGCATTTGTTTTGGGGTCCATATGCCCTGAATGCATCTTCCTGCCATGTGGGCCCCTCATGCATAATCTGATGCATCTGTTAAGGTTTGGCTGGCAGGGGGTAGAGTGAAAGCCCATCCCATGTTTCGGTGACATGCCTTTGCCCATCATAGAAACTCCTGTTGTAGGCAGGGAATGAGAGGAATCATTGTTTCCAGACTGTGACAATGTTAACCATAAACTTTTTAGGTACCACTGAAGTTTCCTTATATGCAGTCTTGCATATGGAATTAGTAGAATGCAGGATGCCATGAACCCCAAAGCCTGCAGAATTTGTCTTACAGATAAACTGGGTTTTTGTTGCTATCTGTTTGAAGTATGTTGTCAGTTGCTTTTGTTTGTCTGGCGTAAGTTAAGCCATCTGGGCAGTTGTATTCAAGCTTGCACCCAGGAATGTTATCTTTTGAGAGGGTACCAGTTGTGATTTATTTTCGTTTATTGTGTACCCTAGGCATGTTAGAAGCCTTTCCACAAACGCCAGGTGTTGAAGAAGAATGTCCATGTTCTCTGCTTGAATGGGACAATCGTCCAAGTAAGGATATATTTGTATATTTCTTTGTCTGCAAAATGCAATAACTGGTGCCCAAGCACTTTGTAAAGACCCTGGGCACAGTAGATAAGCCAGAGGGCAGTGCAGAGAATTGTGAATGCATTAAGTCAGCCTTGAATCTGAGGCATCTTCTGCACGATTGCCTTACTGGGACATGCAGGTATGCCTCTTTTAGGTCTAATGTCACCAGCCATGCATTCTTGCCCAGCATGGGCGGAAGCTGCTACAAAGTCAGCATTTTGAATTTTGGAATGTCCAGGTACGTGTTCAAAATCGATAAATCCAGTATTGGCCACCAGGCCTTGCCCTTTCTGGGTACCAAGAACAGTCTTGAGTAAAAACCTTGTCCTTTTCTCCTGTTCTGGTACTGGCTGAATGGCCCCATATCCATGGGGGAGGTAACCTGTTTCTGTGCCTCTGCCCATTGATTTTTTGGCAGATCTGGCAAACCGTTTGCCAATGGCAGAGTAGGGAAATGGAATCTGTATCCCTGTGATACTATGTTTAACACCCACTTGTCCTGGGTTAACTGCCAATTTTGAGCAAAAAGTGCTAATTTTCTCCCTGGGGTGCTGCAAAAAGATAAGTGCTTGGAGAAGGCAGAGGGTAGTCATTGTGACCGTTTTCTGTAGGTTTGCGCTTTATCTCCTCCAGATTTGGAGGTAGAAGCGCCCCATTGCTTTGACCCGTTTTGAATCTTGTGTCTGGTATCTGGAACTCTTAGGGCGTCTGGATTTGCCCCTCTGAGCTCTGTCTGACACAGGAAAGGACCAATTTTTTGTAGGCCAGTGTCTACTGAATCTTAGTGGCTGCACTTGTAAGAAGTCTTTTACAGTTTGCATAGACTTAGCTTTGTCTTCCATTTTCTTTAAAACCTTTTCTGCCTTAATACCAAACAGAGTATCATGCTGTAAAGGTGCATCTAGTAATTTAGCTTCAACATGATCAGGCAAATTTTGCTCCTTTAGCCAGGCATGCCTCCTAATCACAGATCCAGTAACTGCAGCCCTGCAGAAGGTCTCCAAGGAATCAAAACCACATTGCAAAGTATGCTTTCCAACCTGTTCAGCTGCATGCAATAATTCCTACAATTCTTTATTTTCTGTACATTCAGAAATCAACATCATTTTCTGTTTCAGCAATCCCATAACATGTTGTTGATACTTAAGCATATGAAGCTGGCAGTTTAAGGCCCTAATTGCCAAGGTTGCAGATGTATAAACCTTTTTTCCCCATCTATCCAGTGCCCTTGAATCTCTGTCAGAGGGGATAGGATTTTTTGCTGTTGAGGCCTTAACTCCCTTTGGACCCTGTGAAATAGTTTCAGAATCAGCAGCAGGGTTTCTAAATAAAAATTTGAGAGAGTTAGGGACCCTGCAACATCTGTCAGGCTTGCTGGGAGCCGGAGGTAAGGAATCAGGGGGCAAACTTGACTCAGAAAACACATCATCCACAATGTCGAAAACGGGAGGTATGGCTAAAGGCCTGTGCTGAGTGAGAAGGAAATCCCTGAGCCTCTTTTTTAATTCGGAGAAATCTGGACTCTCCCAGTGAAAATGCTCCCTCAAAGTATGCAAGGTTTCTCCAAATGGATAATCCTCAGGAGGTGATGTGGATGGCATAGACTCCTCTGCATTAGAATCCTCATAGGGAGGTATAGATAATTCCTGATCAAAAGAGGAATCAGAAGAAATAGAAACCTGATCTGAAGATTCATAATCAGTGTCTTGCCTTGGCCTCTTATCTGGAGGGGGATGGGAATCCAAGGTAATAAGGTCTTCAGCCATTTTGATAATCTATTTTTAGGCATAGAAGCCTGTGCATGTGGCTCCTGCATCGCTTTTTTAGTTTTAGAAGTTGCTTTTGTCTTTGGTTTTGCAGCTGTCAGTTTGATATAAGAATGTTGAGGCCTGAATACACACTCAGAAGCTGGTGCCTGCTCAGCGGCTCCGGACCCATCCGAGGGAGATGCATCCGTGGGTCCAATACTTTGAGTATCTCGCGGCATGCCGGACTCCACATGGGTGTCGGTAGGGGCCTGCATCTCGAAAGCAGCAGGTATCAGGGGCTGCAAAAGCGCCTCACTGAGTACTGGTGACTGGCTTAGGAGAAGCTTAGTCGGTTTTGGACCTCAATGGTCTCTCTGTCCTTTTCTTTGCGTTTTTTTATGTACTCCGGTAGTTGGATTGCTATCCAATGACATTTCTGGGTAGTTAAATCTGTTTTCAAAATACTTTGAGGCAAAAATATACCAACGCTTAATAGTGCGTTGGTTAAATCTAGCACAAAACTGACAGCCAGGCACGTTGTGATCAGGGCCTAGGCAAGGAATACAGTATAAATGGAAATCCTTGAGGTATTTGCTTCCCACAAGTAATACAATTAACTTTTTCTGTCATCAGTATGTAGCAAGAAAAAAGTTTCCCCAACGGGGTACTTAGCTTTACTGAAGACTTTGGTTCTGAAACTCAAACATTTCAGGAGTCAACCGACTGGCACTTGTGAAATGCTTCTGCTTCGGGCACCGCGCGGCAAGAAAGACTGAAGAAAATGGCATCGGCTGCTTGTTTTATACCCCTGACGACCTGACGTCATGGAAGAGGAGACAGCAACCGACGCAGGACCCAAGACTTTGGAATTCAGGCCGACTTGATGGCAATCTGCCAGCAGATTACCCAAATGTAATGACTGCAACAGTGAAACACGAAGAACATCAAATATTTTAACGAAAATGTCCTAGAACTATACAAAAATCAAACACCCCCTACACCTAATCCCACCATCCCCACCCCAAATGTCCCATTCACCTTCTCACTGCAACCAGTAGCAACTGACACTATCAAAAAACTCCTGAAAAAAATTAAAACCCACTACACTATCCGCATACTTAAAGCTAACAGCAGAAGGCATAGCATACCCCCTAACAGCAGAAGGCATAGCATACCCCATATCAATACTAATCAACAGAACCATAGCTGAACACCAGGTCCCTCCCATCTGGAAAATCTCACATCATTCCCCTACACAAAGGCAGCACATCATCTGAACTTAACTATTGACCGATTGCAATATTGTCACCACTATCTAAAATTCTTGAAAGAGTAATTCATAAACAGGTTACAGACTACCTACTTACTAACAAACTTCTAATACCAAACATGGTTTCAGACCATTTCATAGCACAACCACCGCACTAATGTCATTTACTAACACCATCAACTCTCACAGGAGCAATAACTGTCTCTTCTGTCTTCCTAGACCTTTCAAAAGCCTTTGACATGGTCTCCCATACTAACCAAACTGCCCTAGATGACCTACATTTCTGTAAATCCACACTCGCTTGGTTCCATGACTAGCTCACAGGAAGCCAACAAGCAGTCCCCTGGCAACATACCTCATCTTCCCTACTACCAGTTGACCTTGCAGGGCCTCAAGTTTCTATCTTAGGTCCACTACTATTCTCTACATTTACTAACAACCACTCATGCATCACTCATCAAATATGCAGACTCAACAATGAGTTGTTCTGCACCCTTTCTACTAGAACTTCAGCCTATCATGACTTTGAGTCCTGGCTCAAATGCTAATCTAATCCTAAACCCTAAAAAAAAAAAAAAAAACTAATGATCTCCATCCTACCAAAGCTGCCTCCCCCTCTAACACTTTCCACATTTCCTCAGTTAATAATACCATCATAACACCATCACCACACACTAAATTCTTAATAGAAATTGACTGCAAACTTACATTTGATATTCATATCTGCCAGAGAATTAAAAAAGTATATAAAAAGCTGGTACTCTATAGAGGAATGAATGCTATTTTACCAAAATAATTTGCACCTTAAAGTGTGCAGGTCCCATTTTCAATCTTAACAAATCTGAACTACAAAAACTCCAGCTGGTACAAAAAAACTGTAAGATATGCCACAAATTTACCAACCAGATCCCATCACTGCCTTGCACTCAAACTCAACTGGTTACAACTCCCCCAACTCCTACACTATTACACAATAGCCCACAAAATCTTCAGACCCTGAAAAAAATACCAGCCCTACAAACTCTTCAACACTACACCAACAGACCTCTCCGATCCTCCAACAAACACCAAATAAAACATATATCCAAAAATCGAGCAGGGATTCCCTATTTGCAAACTACATAGGTAAAATCTGGAATGAACTGCCTGCAAACATACTTCCCTATCTCTATTCAAAATAAGCCTTAAAAAAACACTTCTTTAGCAAGTGGCTTTGTCCCTGCTCTAACCCCCGCGGACAAATACCAATTCACTCTCCTCATCTCTTCTTCCCCAATTACATACACAAACAATGAAAGTACATCTCCATCACTGCTTACTATAATTTTATATCATCATAATGTTACTTACCTTGTAAACATCAAATGTTCATTGATGCCTAAATGCAAGTGGAATAAACTAATGCTTAAATAACAGTAGATTGTTTAACATATGCACACTAACGCTACTTGCCCTTTGTCAATATGTATTACTTACATTTATGTATTTATTTTTTTTGTGCAACTATTGTTACTTGCCATTTATGACTGGTACTGGTTCCATATATTTTATTTATTTACATTTGTTGACCGGGAGAGTCCGACGGGACACAGGTCCATTTTCAGCAGAGACCCGGGGAGAAAAGCTCCACATTAAGTATTACTTGCATTATACAGTTAAAAAACATAGCATTTAAATACAGACATTAGTCCAGCTGATTCAAAACAAGAATAAAACAGATGTGAAACAGCTGTAGAACATAGTACAATTTTAAAATATGGTGACATATACTAAACATGGTTACAAATGTAACAGTTAAAACTGACACTCCCACAAGAACAAATCCCTCTCTGCTGTCTTGAAAATAAGTAATAAATCCAAAATTGATAGCCAGCAAGAGACAACCAGTAGGGCATGTAATAATCCAGTCTTTATCGTAAAAAATAAAATAATTATTTTATTACGTTAGCGGTTTCACCAGAGGCTTCTTCAGACCTTAAAAACTTCCCTCCAAACAAACAATTGCTTATATACTCATCATGTGATCATACTTCAATTAATCAATTTACTTACTCAGCAAACCCAACCTTTCCATCAGTTTAAAGTCACATTAGCATATATACAAAAATGTTAATATATTTTAAAAACTTCTTAGATTTTTTAAAACGACTTGGAAGAGGTTAGACACTCTATATGATGTAAAGCCCTACTAAATATATATTAAAACCTCATTCATGCGGTTAAGAGTTTTGGAACATAAAATGTTTAACATATTCAGATACATTCACAACTTCACCTATTGGTTCCCATATCCTTTTGAAAGGTGAACTGCAGATCACACCAGCTTCATACGTATAGTCATTCTGTTGTATAATAACAATGCTATCAGTGTATCAATTTTAAACGAAAATGCATGAAATGTTACGCACCCGATGAACATCGCCCAAAACTCTCAATATTTATATCAACCTATCATGACGCCAGCTCCCTATGAAATACAATATTTCATCAAAATTGTAATGACCCTGCTTGTCGGCATAACTGCCAATAAAACCCACTAATGTAACTGAGTGCGGACCATCATTAGTATATGCTGACTTTAAACACATTCGCATGGATTTAAGGATAGATACATATATTCTATCATTGAAAAAATGTATTTATGTAACAATATCCAGAACTGCTTGCCAAATGGCAAAAACGTAACCGAGGTGAGCAAGAGCTATTTAAACTTATTAATAGAGTTTTTTAAACCAGAAGAAGATGGATTTAAGGATAGATACATATATTCTAACACTGAAAAAATGTATTTATGTAAACTTTCAAGATTAACATCTTAAGGTTAAATTCCATCATATATATGTTCTGTGTACTATAAAACAAATCCTTTTAAGTGTGTATATGTTTTTTTAAAAAATGCTTTTGAAAATGAAATTAACCATAAGAACGTGACATATACTGTAAAGTAACAACTGATGGTACAAATGAAGATAATAATAATGACGTAAATCTCATCAATCATATAATTAAGATAGACTTACTATAACTATCTTTCCTCAAAACTAATTTTCATATCATATCATTCATATATTGAGAATACAGAGGTATATAAATTAGCTTTGTGCATTATGTAGCACCATAGATTTTTCTTAAAAAGCTAACGACTTGTCTATACACAACAAACACCCATAAATCCATTACTAAAGCAAAAACACTGCCCAAAGCAACAATCATCCACTACAGTGTACTTCGAGACGCCAGCTCCCCACAGCAATCCTACAGTACTGCATTTCATCAAGGAATTTACCATTCTAAATACTATCAGCAGGGGACACAATCAAGCCCTATTTACAAACTTAAGTCAAAACTGGCAAGCAGTGCGCTCTATTGTGTGCTAGCATTATACTTAACATAGTTTTTGCTCACTCTGCACAACTAAAGTACAGTTTTGTACCTACCATAAATGTAGATGTCCGATACGAATGCATCTGCAGTCCTTACAAATGGGGTTGTCCTGTCGTCAGGCAGCCCTTCGGTCGGCCGGATTCCAAAGTCTGGGTCTGGCCTCGGCTGGTGTCGCACTTCACCCGACGTCATAGCTGCAGTTATTCGGGTATAAAGGCATCAGCCGACGCCATTTTCCTCAGTGTTTCTTGCCCCAGATGTCAGGTGCCCTCTAGGAAGGCTAAATTTGGATAAATGCCAATGATTCCAAATAGTAGAGAGCAAACACAAAAAATAAGCATGTATGTACATATATGCAAACAAATACACCATAATAGATCCCCCCCAAGCTAGCTGAAGGCTGGCAAATACCCTAGGAGTACCTCAGAGGGGAAGGTGGGTGGGTAATCCTGACTGCAGATGCATTCCTATCGGACATCTACATTTATGGTAGGTACAAAACTGTACTACGTCCTTCAAGGATGCATCTGCAGTCCTTACAAATGGGTAGAATACCATAGCTAAACAAGGGGAGGAGGAAAGAGTAGAGATTATGGTGTAGCTAGGATCCCTTGCAAAACAGCAGTGGCAAAACCTGCTCGGGATCTAGAGTATAAAAGTAGATTGTAATGCTTGGCAAATGTATGCACGGAGGTCCAAGTAGCAGCCTCTATAATGTCCTTGGTAGCCACTCCTCGTAAGAAAGCTGTGGTAGTGGCTGTAGCCCTTGTGGAGTGAGGCCTGATGTTCTCTGGAGTTTTCTTTCCATGGTAGGAGTAACAAAATCTAATGCAATTTCCTATCCATTTGGAGATTGTCTGTTTTGAAATTGGTTTTCCTTCCTTTCCTGTGGCATATGCTACCAGAAGCTGGTCAGTTTTCCTATTGGACTTAGTCCTGTCCAGGTAGTAGCGTAACTGTCTGTGTACATCCAAGGTATGCAAAAGTCTTTCTCCCCTGTTCTGTGGGTTTGGGAAGAATGTAGGTAGGTGGATAGCCTGATTTAATGACACTCTGGATACCACCTTAGGCATAAATGTAGGATTTGTTCTCATGGACACTATCTTGATGGAAGATCAGGAAGGGTTGCACTGCCATTAATGCCTGTAGTTCAGAGACCCTTCTTGCTGAAGTTATTGCCAGCAGGAAAGCAGTCTTCCAGGATAAGTATTGTAATTCTGCTGTTGCTGCTGGCTCGAAAGGAGGAAATGTCAATTTTTCTAGCACAAAGTTCAAGTCCCATGCTGGCAATGGTGGTTTCCTGGGAGGTTTTACATTTTTAATTCCTCTCAGAAACTGTCTGAGCAGGGGATGAGAGAAGACAGGAGGATCCAAGCTGTATTGTGCTGAAATAGCTGATGCATGTATCTTGATGGAAGAATAGGACAGGCCTGTGTGGAAGAGCTCTGCCAAGTACTCCAGGATGTTGGCCATGTTTAACAGAGTCACATCTTCTCCCTTAGCAGTACTCCAAATGAGATATCTTTTCCATTTTGCTGCATAATTCTTTCTTGTTGAAGGTCTGCGAGCCTCCAGGATTATGTCTTTAACCCTTTTGGATAAATTTGGGTTAATTGCGGTTATGTAATGTTCCAGGCAGTTAGCTGCAGAGTTTTCAGGTTTGGATGCAGGATGTTGTAGTTGTTCTGTGTTAACAGTAATGGGATCAGGGGTAGTGTCCATATTTGTTCCCGAGACATGCTCCTCAGCAATGGGTACCAATGTTGTCTTGGCCAGTCTGGAGCTATCAGGATGATCCTTGGACGGTCCTCTTTGATCTTCAGAAGCACCTTGTGCATCAAAGGAAGTGGTGGAAATGCATATGCTGTCAGGTTTTCCAACTGAAAGATAGGGAGTCCAACTTCCAAGCAAGTGGGTGGTACGTCCTTGTGCAGAATTTCTTTAGCCGGTGATTGAATGGGGATGCAAACAAGTCTATTTGTGGTAATCCCCATTTCCTTGTGATGGCTTTGAAGATGTCCGGATGAAGCATCCATTCGTGAGCATCTGTGGTTGTTCTGCTTAATATGTCTGCTAGAATGTTTTCTTTTCCCGCTACAAAAATTGCTTGTAACTGAATGTTGTAGCTCAGGGCCACATCCCATAGGTCCAGTGCCAGCCGGCATAGAGGATATGAATGGGTGCCTCCCCGTTTGTTGATGTACCACATAACTGTGGTGTTGTCTGTCCTTATCAACTGACCTTCTTGGAGAAATGGTCTGAATGACTGGATTGCCAATTTTACTGCCAGCATTTCCTTTAGATTTATGTGTAGGCGCAGCTGGTCTTGAGTCCATAAGCCTTGTATGCACTTGCCCAGCATGTGTGCCCCCCCAACTGAGGTCTGAGGCATCTGTCATGATGGTTTGGCTTGGTTGGCTGTTGCAGAAGGGCAATCCTGTGTTTGATTGACAGGCCTGAGCTCACCATAGGAACTCTTGTTTCAGGCATGGGATTATTGGGATTTTGGTTTCTAGGCTGTGCTTGTGTTGGGACCACAAATTCCTTAGGTACCACTGTAGCTTTCTCATATGCAGTCTGGCATGAGGGACCAGAATTATGCAGGATGCCATGAAGCCTAGAGCTTGAAGTACTTTTCTTGCAGTTAGGTGGTTCTGCTTTGTTAATGCCAAGAAGTAGAGAGGTAGTTGCTCTTTCTTTTCTGCAGTTAGGAATGCCATTTGTTTTGATGTGTCCAGCTCTGCACCCAGAAAGGTTATTCTTTGGGATGGAATCAGCCTTGACTTTTTTATATTGACTGTATATCCCAAGGCTTGCAGCAGGTAAATGACTCTCTGTAAGTCTTCTGCTAGCTTGCTTTTGTTGTCCGCTTGTATCAGGCAGTCGTCCAGGTAGGGATAAATTTGGATTCCCTGAAGTCTGCAATGAGCAATTACTGATGCCAGGCATTTCGTGAACACTCTGGCCGCAGTAGATAAGCCAAAGGGCAATGCTGAAAATTGATAATGCTCTGATCCTGCAAGAAATCTGAGGTATCTTCTGCAAATTGGTCTTATGGGGACGTGCAGGTATGCCTCCTTGAGATCTAGAGTTACCAGCCAAGACTCCTTGCCCAGCATGGGAAGAAGCTGCTGTAGGGTCAGCATTTTGAATTTTGGAACAATAAGGAATGTGTTTAAAGCGGACAGGTCTAGAATGGGTCTCCATTTGTTTTCTTTTCTTGGTACCAGGAAGAGTCTGGAGTAAAATCCCTTTCCTTGCTCCATAGATGGTACCCTTTCCACAGCTCTCATTCTTAATAGCCGAGATATTTGTTTTAGAGCTTCTGTCCTTTGAGTAGGTGGTAGGTTTGGCATTCCTCTCTTCCCTGGTAGAGTATGGAAATGGAACCTGTAACCTTGGTCTATAGTTTGTAAAATTCATTTTTCCCTTGTGATGCAATGCCAGTTTTTTGAGAATAAGGTTAGTTTTTCGCCTAAGGGTGCTTCTAGTTGTTCCCTGGTAGGCGGTGCCACTGTCAAGTCACTGTGATTGAGTTGTTGTAGTGGTGGTGGCTGCGTCTGTGCCTCGCTGGTTGTTACCTTGCCATTGGCGTCCCCTGTAGGCACCCCTGGATTGGTTTCTGCCTCTTGAATGCCTATTCCTGCCTCTCTGAGCCTTAGAGGAGTCCGGAAAGGACCAATTCTTGGAGGGCCAGTTCCTGCTAAACCTTGGAGGTTGAACCTGTAAGAAATCTTTCACCGTTTGTACAGATTTCGCCTTCTCTTCCATCTTTAGCACCTGCTGAGCAGGGGAACCAAATAAATTGACCTTGTCCATGGGTGCATCCAAAAGCTTTGATTTGACATGGTCTGGTAATGCCTGTTCTTTCAACCATGCATGTCTCCTGATAACTGTGCCAGTCATGGCTGATCTAAAGGAAGCCTCCAGTGCATCATAGCCACATTTTAAAGAATGGTTACTAACCTGCTGTATGTTATGTACCATTTCCTGAACATATTTTTTATCTAAAGATTCTTCAGAGGAAAGCTTTTTAGTTAACTGGTCAAGCATAAACTCTTGATATTGAATCATATGAAATTGGCAGTTCAAAGCCCTAGCTGACAAGGTAGCAGAAGTGTAAACTTTTTTACCCCATCTCTCTAAGGACCTGGATTCCCTTTCAGAGGGGAGGGGGGTTTTTAGTAGAAGTAGCAGCTACAGCTTTAGGGCCCTGGGCGATGGTCTCTGGATCTGCAAAAGGAGCCTTGTATAAATGGTGATGAGTGTCCGGGACCCTGTAGAACCTATCGGGCTTAGCAGGAGCCGGAGGTAATGAATCAGGAGCAGTGCAAGCATCATTAAATGCATCATCTACAACAGAAAGAACTGGAGGTATAGCTAAAGGCCTATGTTGTGGCAAATGTAGAAAGGTTCTAAGCCTTTTTCTGGAGTCTGAGAAATCGTGGCCCTGCCACTGAAATTGTTCCCTCATAGCATGCAAGGTTTCCCCAAAGGAAAATTCCTCAGGTGGAGAGGCTGAAGGAATGGACTCTTCAGCATCAGAGTCTTCGTAAGGAGAATAAGAAGCCTCAGGAAGGTCTGTATGTTCTGATTCATCAGAGGAACCATCAGTGGATACTGGTTCAGGGGGCTCTGCTCTAGGTCTCTTTTCTGGAAGAGGGAGAGGACCTGTCTGGATGAGGCTGGGATCCACAATTAAAGAAATTAAATCCTCAGCCAAAGATAGCATATGAGAGCTAGTGCTGGGCCTGTGTGAGGGGGGTTTGGCAGGCACAGATTTTGAAGCTTTGGCTGCTTTAGCCCTGGCAAAGGCCTTAATAGACATGGCTGCAGGAGGCCTAGCAGCTCCACGTGCAGGGGATGAAATATCCAGGGGAATTGTGTCTGATAATTCCTGAGAAACCGCAACAGAAGGCTGGATTTCAGAAGCAGATTCTACCAGGTTAGAGGAGGCCTCGGTAGAAGGCATGGTTTCGGCTGGAGAAAGAACCGCTTGCTCGGTTTCAGCCGAAACACTCGGTTTGCTCGATTAGATCGCCGAGCGGCGCGGACGTCGAAAAGTCCTTTCCTTTTCTTTTGGTTTTTCATGCGTTGTCGGAGGATCCCGGCATAATGGCGGCAAAATCAAAATCAGGAATTTGTTCAGCAAACTCCGACGCCGGCGTCTAAGTCGGTCGGCGCAAAAAGAAGCGCAGGCTAGACAAGCTGCTACGCCGTGGTCTGGGCCTAAGCAGTGTATACAGTGGGAAATCTTTATGAGGTATTTGTTTCCACATTATTCACTTTCTCTGACATCGGCTGAGGCAAGAAAGAGTCCCCAGCGGGTGCCAGCTTTTAGAAGTCTTCGAGGTAGTATTCGGTGGTAGTAATCTCTGGATCTGACCGATACTTGCGAACAGCTCTGCTCGCCACGCCGCAAGAAAGACTGAGGAAAATAACCGGCTAACGCTTCTGAAGTGCTGGGCGCCAGCGGCAGACCCAGACTGAGGGAAATGGCTGATGCCTGCCTGATGACAGGACAACCCATTTGTAAGGACTGCAGATGTATCCTTGAAGGACATCTTAACAGTGTAGAGTCTAGGCATACTGTCCTAACCCAGAAAGCAATACCAAGCACCATGTCTCCCAGAAGCAGGTTTGATCTCGTATACAATGACTGTAAGAGAGGAAATCACAACAGTTACACACTGCAGAGGGTACAAGAAATAAGTGCATCATTTCAAAAGCAGTGTCGAGGCAGCTTAAATTATCTGGCTTATACAATTCTCACATACAAACAAAATAATATACATATATTACCTGTGTTTGGATGTCATCACCTGTTACAATATTTCCAACAGCTCTCAGTGCTGGTGATGCAACTTTGTAGTCATTGTGCCTGTAAACAAGAACAGAGAAATCTTTCAGAGGCATTCTGCAAATGCAAGGTTTAATAAAATGCTACACATGTTACTTCAGCTGCTATGCAAGTTACAAAACTGAAAATTGCACATCCCTGAATAGCAGCCAAACAGCTGGGAAAATCAAGAGCCTATCCTATTGGCTAATATGATTAAGTACAACAGTTTAATAAATGTAAGGCAAACACCAACAGATGCTAAGCACTGCCTTCAGAAGGAGAAAGGTGTTCCTGCCATCTGCAGGGCAGGGTGCCAGTGATGCACTTGTTGCACTGTATTCAGATCTACAGGCAGCAAGTAAAGTACATAAGGCTTCTCCTGTATGAAGGTGCAGTGGGCAACTCGCACACACTGCACTCAATACATTCAGTTCTACAGAATTTACCAGCACTTTACTATAAGGTTCCTCTAGGGAAGGGAAGGAAAGGATTACTTCATGCAGCAGGTGGAATGCTCCATTCTTTTCTGAAAATTGTACATAAAAGGCCCAAGGACTACTGCCATGTATTTACAGGGAAACTTGCAAAGACTGGGAAAGGGGGAATTATTACAAGCTATCACATGACACTAAAGAAATAAGGATTCATAATTATGACATTCAAAACTGTCAAATAACTGGCCAAAATTTAGGAGGAAGGGAGAAAAGCCAACAAAAAAGGCCCAGTGGTCATTACAACAACCGGAAAGGACAGATTTAGTACAGGGGTTTAAGAATAATTTAAAGACAGTGAATGAACAGAAAGTATAGTTTTTTAATACCTTGCCATAACTGTAGAGATCTTTCTGATCACTGCTGCAGAATTACTAATTACTGGAATATCCCATCAGGGATAGCAATACGTCTGGCCATGACGGAACTGTCTTCCGCTCAAGCTATGCATGTGACATACAAGCTAAGACTACATGACCAAGCACATATGAGCAAGTAATACCTCAGGACTGTACTTCCAAAGACCCAAAGGCCGGGAAGGCAAGAAGACAAAAGTTCATCAAAATACACATAGCAACCAACAGAAAGGAGGACAGGATACTACCTTGGCCAAAATATAAAACAGGACTAAATAGCGCGAAGAGGGAGAGGTGCAACAGTGATCCCTGGTTCACAGGTGTATGCTAGACCAATAAGCCATTTAATAAGCCTACCCATGCAATCCAAATGTATCCCATGGGCTATTCTGTCTTTGAGGTTATTTTAAGGGGTGTACATTAGTTGGGGTACAGTTTAATGGCTGTTTATGTACATCAGAGACATAGGTGTCAGACAAGGGGTAAATTCCAATTTCCCACTGCTCCACGTTATACTTGAAAAGGGCTGGGGAATGGAAATTCTGAGATAAATACCTGACCTGCCAACATGTCCTACTTAAATCACAAGCAAAGTTTAAATCCTTGGCTCTAGTAGTTCTTATGCTGTTAGTTTTACAGATATGTGAAAGGTCCATCGGGGCAAGATCCAAGGATGCCTAATATGCCAGGCATAAATCATCCCTTGGTAAAGTAGAGTACAGAGACAGGGCTTTGAGAACATCTGTATTTGGCACTGCATTTATGTCCTGTATTCTTCTGGTGAGGAACGTTTGTTGACATTCCAGATGTCGCATGTGCCTGGTCAGGTAAGCACCGAAGGGACTGTTGTACTGTATGATGGGTTTAACAGTGTCGAGTATAGTGGTACGACGACTTCTAGACACAGATGCCATACCGTTACTTTTATAAGTTGAGTGATAGAATGACTCTTACTACCTCAAGACACATTGTTGGAAAGGCAGTTTACTATCTACCAGAGTCCTCGAATCCCTGACCGTGTCTACTTTTAGTGGTGTTTTATTCATGTAGTTTCCTGGGGTGGCAGACTTCCCAAAATTAACTATTATGCATGTCTTGGCATTTAGTTTTAAGCTGTGGCTTTGGCACCAGTCACTTGTCTGTGTTAGACCTTCCTGTATAATGTTAGTATCTTGGGGGGTTTCTATGGTTGCTCCCAGCTTGCAGTCTACAAACCTGGTAAGCTAGAAGACCTTAACATTGCCCTTTATTTCTGGGTAAATAGATGCCAAAGAGGTGACCCAGCTCAGAGTTCTGGGGGTCTCCACTGGTGACTGGCTTCTTTGTGGAGGTAATTCCTTCAGTCTTAACCTCCTGCATCCTACCTGTGAGCCAAATGGCTATCCAACAGGTTGCATATGAGTTTATGCCCAATTCCATGAGTTTGCACTGTATCAAATGTTTTAGCTAGGTCGAGGTAGGTAGTATACACCATTCTGCCCTCATCCATTGCCTTGGTGACCTTCTCAAAGTCATTGACCAGGTTCAGCAGACATGACCTGTCTTGGACAAAACTAAATTGGGTTGAGTCCAATGTCTGAAAGTTTCCTATGTCACTGCTGATCATTTCTATGGCTTTGCATGAGATTAATCAGACTAATGGGTCTGTAGTTCCCAGGATCCACTGATGGCCTGCCCTTGTGCAGAGGGATCACTGTTTAGGTCCCCCATTTCATGCTTCACAAAGCTTATTTGGAGGCTATGGATGAAAAGTCACTCCAGTGGCCATGCTAAGTCATATTTCAGACTATTTAGGAGGCGTCTTGGGATATTATCAGGGTCCATCAAAGCTGTATTCTTGACCTTAAAAAGCAATTCTAACTCATTCACCCCGAGTACCGTCCCCTGGCGCATCTGTGCTCAACACTGAGCGCACTATGACATGATAGGAATTCCTTCATGTTAACCCAGAGTGCCTTCCTGCAGCGCAAGTAAGTTTACAGCCCCTAATTTCAAGCTATTGGTAAAAAATAAGTTGAGAAAGTAAATGAAGGTTGTCAGTTACCTTCTCAGCTTAAGATTTAGAGTGGAGTTACCTGATGGTCCTATTGGACATTTTTGTTAAATTCGGCTTTGAATGCTCCCCGTCTTTTCTCCAGATTATAGCAAAGCCAGCTCCATGTGCATTTCCTAAATCAAGCGTTGGCAGCCAATCGGATTCTTACAATCCAAGCCACCACTTGCATAACTGATGTGCTGTGGTCTTTTTTTTTTTTAATTTATTTATTGCATTTGTTAACTGGGAAAGTCCACTGGGCCTTGAAAGAGCCCATCTTCAGTGGAGGCCCGGGGAGAAAAGCTCCACAAGGTTAAATAGTATGCAAAAAATTTACATCAGTACTTAGCACTGACATAGGAATGTAGAGCAATGAATATAGACATGATTTGTACATTTAACAGATAATAGAAATACAACAAGCCATCTGGTTTACATTCAAGAGTAGTAAAAATAGTACAGTTGTCATATAGTTTTCTTTTTCAGGATTGTCCTGTTTTTAAAACCAGTGTCGGTAGTGCACCGAGTTCTGGGATTGTATTTGAGGTAGATCTAAGGGGTGGTATGCTGAAATATAAAATGTCAGCCTGAGGTTACTGACAGCTTCCGGACTTAGATATGTTTTACTATGACAAGTGCAGTTGAACAAGTACATAAAGTTACAAAGCTTGTGTTGCCATCAGGGCTGCACGTAAAATGCTACTTTTATGATTTTTGCCAGTAGGTACAGACTGATTGTGGACTTGCTGACTTGACTGTCTTTAGAAAAGTCAAGCCCGTTTAGAGCAAAGCATTTGACTAAGTTCAGTGTCTGTACACTTTGCTATGAATGTAAACATTTTCAAGATCTCCTATAAATTTCAAATGCCAGTAGAGGTAGGTAAGTGATAAAAGAAAGTGTTGTGCGTTAAGTCTGAAATAGGTTCATAGGTTAGTACTAAGCTAACTACCCTTGCGAGCCATTTTAAACCTAGCCAATTATCCCTTGTGAGACTCGAACCGTGCACCTTGTGTTTGTAAGGCAAACACCTTAACCATTAGGCCACTCTCCCAATAAACGTATCGCTTTAGTACCTGCAATCCCTATTTGACAGGCATATTCTGTTGAGAATTGTGGATGAAGTAACGCAATCAGATTTAATAAAAAATGTGTCGTCATGGCTACGTTTTAAAACGCTTACGGCTTCCGTGATGGTGGGTAACCTAATGATCTTGTGATTGTAGTTTGTGATATAACGGTGTATGCTATATAAAAGTGGCAAACACCCTGCCTGTTCTGTAATGCATTGTTTATGCGTATGTCATGTGCAGCAGTTTAAATTGTTTAACGTGAGCATGTGCTTGGGAAAGAAATTATGAACTTGTGCAAATGTTGCAATGCTATTAAAAAAAGAGGCAACGTGTTACAGTATTTTGCTTTAGATGGAGGTAGGGTATTTTTCAAATAACTTATTTCTAGATTGTATAGTTTTGTTGTAGCTGCTGCGTTTTCGTTACTGTCATGTACATAGGGTTGGCTTTTTTGTGTGTAAATTGAGAAGCTGCGATTTTAAGTATGTTGCAAAATTGACAGTAAAGGAATATAGGTGAAATTCTACGAAGAAAGATTACCCAGAATACCTGGTGGAAGGGGTAATTGTTGAGGTTATAATAAGACAGAAAAAATGTAGTCCAGTAATTTAATACAGACAAAAGAACAGAAAGACCACATATTATGGCATTATATTCAGTAAACAATAATATGATAAAGTACAAAACAAACTATAAGATTTTGAAAGCCAACCAGATGGTGTGGAAAAGTGTGAGTAAAGTCCTGTGTTTTCAAAACATGAAAGGGACTAAAATAAAACACCGTTTGGGAATAAGGTTTAGACAGGGCTTAAATGTAAAGAAACTTTCCTGTAGAAGATGTACACATCATTAGTTTATAGTCAGTAGTTTTTATTTTGTAATTGGATGTCTAGAAAGAAATCTTGGAGCAAACAGGCATTGAAATTGTACTATTGAGGGCGTTCTGAATACTGCAAAGTGAAATGCTTGTGCAGCATTCTATTTTGGAAAGAGTGAAAGGAAGTTAATCGTAAGTGTAAGAGATCATAAGTTTGCCATTAAAATTAAAAATAGTTGCAAAACATTATTTCGGCATAGAGATGCAAAAGTAGAGGAAGTATACTTTTTTGTTTTTGAAAAGACTGATGTTGATCAGAGAAAAGATTTCGAGACTGAACATGAAAGGATGAAAAGGAAATGGCTGGATGTATACCTTCCACTAGATCTATGAAAAAGGGAGTATAAAGCTTGAATTAAAAACTAAAAAACTGAGATATGCCCTGCTGAGATTTTAGACCCTTTGCTGTTAATGGACAGTATTTATAGTCTGCTCCAAGGCATGGAGGGAATTTGCTCCAGCTACACATAACCACAGCTTTGGCATGACTCAGAGCAAGGTGCACTTGGGCACAAGCTGCTTACTCAGCTTACAAAAATCTTAGGCAACTGAAACAGTATGATGTAAATGAGGAATGCCTGAAATCTGTGTGACAAAGTTATGTGAACGAGGTATTCTCCTGCCAGTTTGTGATTCCTAGCTGCTTTATTATGTCCCTCTGAGCAGTCCTTTTCATTGCAACATCACTGCTGTCCCATAGCTTCTCCACTGTTTGACTTGTCTTCACTGTGCTCCATGGTAAATCCAATTCTCAGTAAGATATAACTGCTGTACTACTTTGACGTAATTACTCTGGTCTTTGTCCTAACATACGGTAATTACACCTGTACAAGGAATATGATGCATGTTTAACTCAACAGATGTGATGCAATTTCCCACCTGCACATTCGGGGTTCGTTTCTGAATTTTTCATTTTGGTGCTTGTACATACCAGGAAATGTTACTGAACGGTTGTTTTGGGGAAATCTTTCATTCTGGTGCCTATGCATACATTATACTGAAGGATTTGGGTGGGTGAATGCTTCATTTTGGTGGTTTAATACAGCAAATCTTAAAGATGTTTCGTTTGGGGAAGCGTTTAATTTTGGACATTGTGCATACCTCAACATTCTACTGAAGGGGTTTCTTAGGTGAAGTGTTCATGCTGGTGGCTGCACATACTAGTTACTGAAGGCTGGTTTGTGGAAACATTTCATTTTGGGTGCATGTATACCTGGACATAATTATGAGGATTTTGCTTGAGGAAATAATTCATTGTGTGTATCAGGGAAGTGCTTGTGCATATATGGTCTCACTGCTGAAGTGACTGCTGGGCCAATTTGTGTCATTTTGGTGCCTGTGCATACAGAATGCAAACTGGAGGGGTTACTGGGGACATACAGAAAGTCAGTCTGCAAATTACATTGGGGTACATCACTTCTGCTTACATTATTCTATTTGTGATTATACTGCCCGAGTGAGATAAAGGTTATCACTAGGTGACTACTGACAGCATGGAGCTACCATATTTTTTGTGCATTTCTCCTGGCTTTGTCAGTCATGTATGGAATTTAGGTGGGAGGAATGCCTCAGTAATTCCCAAGTGTTATACTATTTGACTGAATGACTCAAGTCTTCTTCTTACTGATAATGAGTCTGTTACATAACAGCCGTGCAATGTAATATAATGAATGCCTACTCAACAGGTTATGTGCAGCATGCATCCCTTTGCAGTAATGAGAGGAAGGTCATTATCACATTAGCAATACGTGCAGTTACAATATAGCAGTTAGTCATCACTTTTCTGGGAAAAGTCTCAGCCTGCTGTCACTGTTACTCACATAAGTAGAAGTCGTTATCACTTTGATGAATGCACAAACCAGGTTGTGTTTTTTTACCCTCCTAAACCAGATTTTTTTCTTTCTATATATATATATATATATATATATATATATATATATATATTTGTGCATGTGTGCCTATATGGATATATATGTATGTACATTATATACTTGCACATATATACATTGTTCACACACATATATATCTCAACATTTTCCTGAAGGGTCATCTGGGTGAATGTTTCATTTAGGGACATGTGTGTAACATGTAGCAATGAAGATGTTGGTAGGGGAAATAATTCATTTGTGTACCAGGGAAGTTCTTGTGCATGGTCAGACTGAAGATCTTAATACAGATACGGTGTAACAAGTAGAGGTTATCTATAGCTCAGGTTTCAGCAATGGTGGTTACCATTTTTTGTTTATGTATCCAGCTTTCAAGAATAATTTATCTGTTAATATGCATATACTGCATTGAGGAAAACTGATTGGTCTTACTGTAACCAGAGTGATGGTCAGATGCGATAACTGGAATTACTTTTGTGACCAATTCTAACATGGATGAACCAGATAAGTTTGACATTTCTGCTTGTATTACTGTACTTCTGCTTATACTCAGTAGTTGGGCACGTTTCCACACTTTGTCAGTCATGGGTGGAAATTAGGTGGTAGGAGGAAGGGCTCAGTAGCATCCAAGTGTTATACTATTTTGACTGAATTATTACCACATTGTCATTTTGTGTGGTCTGATAGAATTCCTCAACAGATATGTAAAACAGCAAACAGTTAATGGGCAGCTCTTAAGGCTAGACGTTTACAGAATCTGTTCATGCATGGCTTAAAGCACAGGGTCGGTGGATCTACAATCTGCCATACCAGCATCACCGCAGATGATGTTCACCTGTTCAGAAGGGTATGGTGTTCACCTAACTGAGGAGGGCATAGTGTTGTTGTTGACTGACCTCCACAACGGCGTAAAGAGAGCTATGCAGGATTGGTAACATGCAGCGTGTGAGAAGAATGGAAAACACCCATGACCAAGAAGGACCAGTATTGGTTAAGTAAAACTCTCTTATGAATGCGTTCTATAAAATATATTTTTCTGAGTTTGGCAAATAATTGTGGTAAGGAGCTGGTGAAGATGCTGAAAAAGCAACCGTTTCAGGAGAGTGCTACCACGTACAATCTAATATGTCGGTGACCATACTGCAATATTTATTTTGTTTTTATCAGGCATGTGTAGAGTTTAGATGACAGGAAGGGCTTAGTAATACAGAACTTGATCCCTTAGGTCCATTGCTATCAGTTATGGAAATTATGATTTTTTTTCATATTTTGGTAAATAACTTTGCAAGGGAGTATCTGAATGTGCTAAGTAATACCTCATTTTGAAGACAGTGTTGACAGTTCCAACATGGTAAAAGAATGGTGCCTGTATGTTGGACACATGTACAGATATCAAAGTTCGTTTCGGACTTAGGTTATGGAAATTATTTTTCATATTTTGGTAAATAACTTTGCAAGGGAGCAAGTCAGCGTGCCAAATAATACCTCATTTTGAAGACAACGTTACTCCTTACAACATGGTAAAAGAACCGTCTCGGCACTGTACACATGTACAGATATCACAGTTTGTTTAGGGTTGTACGATTATGAAAAGTAAACATTTATAATACTTATTATGCCCATAATCTTTGCAAGGGAGCATGGTGATCTTACAAATGATGCATCATTTTGAAGCTAACATTCAGATGCACAACTTCTACATGGATATGTAGGCTCTGTTACAGGTGATGAGATATGCTTTATTTATCAGTTATGAGAAATAATATATTAATCATATTTCTGTGAATATCTCAAGAAAGGAGCATCACACAGTAATGGTTAAGGTATCATTTTAAAGCTGACATTCATACTAAAATTAAATTCAAATTGTATGGGTCTGCATGGTACATTGACCAAGATATTGTGCCTTGCTTTTCCAAAAAGGTAATAAATATGCACAATATCAACATTTACACCGTTGGAAAGGTCAGTGTCTGCTGAACAACGTTCACGTTTACATTTTTAGTCTAGCTCTTACAGTTAAAGAGTTATGAACATTTGTTTTCTGTATGGTATTACACAAAAGGATTTTCTGAAAATGAGCTCAGGCTGCACTGTTGTTCCTATGGCGGAATTAAGCAAGCAGCTTTTTCTGAGCTGCGCCGGAGTGAATGAGTTAAGACCTGCACCTTACTGATTTGCAAGAGGGTTATGTTACACATTTCCTGACCAGGGACAACAGGGAGTAAAGAGATGAATTTGTCAGCCAGAAGATTTACTATACATCCCAGTTCTGTGAATGTAGCTTCATTTACCAGCAGTTTGGCACACTGTTGTGTGCTGCATTTGACGTTTCAGACATAGCTAAAGAAGGCCTTATGGTTGTCTTTGGCCTGGGATGCTATGTTTACCTTAATATCTTTTGTTGGACTTTAGTCCTCTTAGTTGTTTATTCAAGTGTGATGAGAGTGTATCACTTTTTGGTGTTACACTTCCTAATTTTAGCTATGATTTTTTGTTGTAGAAACCCGTTTACTTTTGGATTCCACTAGGGTGGTTTGTTTTGAGATAGCTTTGAGCTTACTTCTAGTAGGCATGCTGGTCGTGAAGCTTCTGTGAATAACTCTGCATAGGGTGTTGTATGCTCTCTGTTTGAAAAGGCTTGAAATTTTGACAGGTTTTCGCTTATTAAAATGTGGTTTTGCCTTGTTAGTTTTTAAATGTGACAAGGTTTTTACTGGGGTTACAGACTTACTTTTATTTTGAAGACTACTGCTTTGTGGTCTCACCTTACCAGAGAGGACATGACACCAGGTGGGTGGGTGGGTGCATGAATAATGCAACTCTCACGTTTGTGAATACCGGTTCCAATATAGTTCTACCTCTGGTAGGCATATGTGCTACCTGGTCTAGGGTGTTTGTGCTTACAAAAGTCTATGAATCGCGGCACCTGCAAATTTGGGGTTGTGAGGATTCACAGTTTACAGAGAGGATAACTAAAGTTCCCCACAAGTATGGTATTTTGTTGAATGGTGAGGCTCTCCAATAAATATGAGCTATGATTTCATGATACATAGAGGGCGACCTGCAACTTGTTAGACTATGGTATGGGACTTCATCCATGGTAATCTGGACATAGAGCATCTCCAGTGTGTCATCCTGTTTAACCAGCCTAGAGGTATTCTTGTTACTGATGTACGGACACTATCATCTTTACTCTCTGCTTGTGCAGTTGCTGTTCTAAACGTTTGGAAGGGATGTAACCTAGACTGCCAGGGGACTTTGTGGATTTAAACTATGTCTCAGTAACTGCACAGATTTCCACACCCTCCAGATACCCGGAACTGAGCAGCAGCAACTTACATTCTTTGCACAAAATTTGCCATGTTAAAAGGTACCAATTTGGCATTGCCTAAAATAGGCCATATGAGGGAGTTGCCATGTTAAAGGTGCCAATTCAGCATTGCCTAAAATAAGCCATATGAGGGAGTTGCTATGTTAAAGGTGCCAATTCGGCATTGCCTAAAACAGGCCATATAAGGAAGGACAATGACTCATCAGATATTCAAAAGCCTAGAAGGGCACATGCAGACCATCCTTGGCAAAACAATGTGGTTTGTTAACTACATTCTCCCACAGTCAAATATTGCATCTCCTGGAATGACAACAGAAACCAAGTCGATTATTAAAGTCAACAGTCTTCTGTTCTTATTGTGGCATCATCCTTAGTGCAGGCAGAATGCTGCTCAATGCTAGACACATACCATCCTGTAACACAGTCAGAGTACTACAATCTCTTTCTTCATATAGTCTGGGGAGGAACTTCAAGTCATTTACACCTACATGGACTATGAATGAATCATACTGGTACCTGTGGTGGGCTGATTCGAGTGTGCACGTGAGTGGATCCTGGCCCTAAACAGGCAACTAACCATTTTCTCTGTTCAGCCTGTTGAGTGGGGCATCAATTTGTTGTACAATGGAGTCCCCTATGACTCGAGTCCTTGGTAGTGTATTTGCTTGGTAATTGAAGCTCCACTTGATGTTGCTTTAAATGCAGCTTTAGGTGTTGTCACTGTTGAGTGCTTGAGCGTGCAGAGGATAATTGCTGCAAGATGGAACATCTGGAAAGTCTTTGGTGTTTGGGAAGATTGCATTCAAGTGTCTCGGCATAAGTAGGTTTGTGTGTGAGGCACAAACTGTGTGTAGCTTGTGTGTTTCTGACAACCAGATTGCTATTTTGAGTGCTTGAAGAGAGTTTTGCCTCCAGAGACATTGTGTAAATATACACCTCTTGCATACAGTTTGTTTTGTTTGAGAATTAAATGGTTATCAGTTAACATTAGACAGCTGTTGCATTGTCTCAAGATACCCATATCCACCAAAGTAGTAGCCATAGAGAAATTAGAAAAATGCATACCCATGATCTCAGGTCCTTTACTGGCTGAGCTACAAGAGTGCAGTGCACAAGGGCTTAAAAGTGGGCTGACTAAAGGTACTTTTGGGGCTAGAGACTAAACTAGGCTATACAATACCAAATTCAAGGAGCAGTGCTCTTCAATGCACATAGTAGTCGCCCGACACTCAAGTTACTGGTACAGTTTCACAGGTGCTTTTTTTTGGAAATTTTGGTTTCCAGATGTTTGTGTCTACACAAGGCACTACTAACCACCACAGTGTGATAACCAGCGGCATGCATTATAAAGTTAGTTACAACACAGGAAAATGGCCTCTAAGCAACCTGGTTAATGAAATTACTACACTTAAATATTAAAGCTGGGATTCTCTACTCAGATAGACCAATCCACCACCTACTGCCACCAGATGGAATCTCTCAGTCCTCTAAATGTAAACACACATGCAAGATCGCTTGTGTGTATGCTACTACAAAACAAAAACTAACTAGACAAAGCTACTTCAACTCAGACCAACAGCAAGAAAGTTTGAGCAGAAGCAGCAATTTTAGCCTTAAATGCAGATAAACTCGCAAATAAAAAGAAATCAGCATTTGATCAAGAATAGATTCTGGAAGTGCGATTTGTATTGTTTACTTAATTTTGCCTGAATGACACTTTTTGGCAAGGAAGTAACTTCACAGGCACAAGCAAGTATGGCAAGCATTGCTAAGCTCTGTGGGGATGAGCCAAGAGCCGTGCATACTAGCCAAATTTATATAGTCACAAACACAGGAAAAGTACAGTTTTGTACCTACCATAAATGTAGATGTTAGAGTGTTCACACTGCTGCAGTCATCACACTTGGGTTATCCTGCCATCAGGCGGTCCCGCAGTCAGCCAGAGTTGCAAAGTCTTGGTCCGGCATCGGTTGCTGTCACTTCTTCCCGGACGTCAGTGCACCAGGGGTATATAAGATGCATCCAACGCCATTTTCTTCAGTTTTTCTTGCCCCAGATGTCAGGTGCCCCCAAGTAGGTAGACAATACATATAAAATAAAAACACCTTCAGTCATAAGCAAATACACCACACCACAAAGGTTGTATAGGATAGAAGGTATAGATAAGGCCTGCTAGTTCAGAGGGGATGGAGGGAGGGTAACCTGAACTGCAGCAGTGTGAACACTCGAACATCTACATTTATGGTAGGTACAAAACTGTACTATGTTCATCGTTACACTACTGTTGTCATCACACTTGGGTAGAATCCCAAAGCTAAGGTTGGGTGGCTGGTCTATAAAGAGTTAGGATTGGCTATGAGACCCTGCAGAACTGCAGTGGAAAATCCTGCTCTGGATTTAGAGCAAAGAGGCAGGTGGTAATGCTTGGTAAAGGTGTGCACTGAGCTCCAAGTTGCAGCCTCCAAAATTTCCTTGGTAGGTACTCCTCTGAGAAAGGCCGCTGAAGTGGCTGTAGCCCTGGTGGAATGTGGCCTAATGCTATTGGGGACTGATTTCCCATGCTGTGTGTAGCAGTAACGAATACAGTGTCCTATCCATTTGGATATAGTCTGCTCTGAGATAGCCTTGCCCTGTGATCCTGCAGCATATGCTACAAACAGATGCTCAGTTTTCCTGATAGCTTTTGTTTTGTCCAAGTAGAAACGTAGCTGCCTGTGTATGTCCAAAGAATGCAGAAGTTTCTCCCCTTTATTCTGGGGGTTTGGATAAAAAGATGGCAAATGGATGGTTTGGTTAAGAGCCACACTAGATACCACCTTTGGCATAAAGGTAGGGTTTTTCCTTAAAGAAACCCTGTCCTGATGAAAAATTATAAAAGGTTCCACTGCCATTAATGCCTGTAGCTCTGAGAGTCTGTGCTGAAGTTACTGCCAGGAGCAGAGCTGTTTTCCATGATAAAAATTTTAGATCGGCTGTACTGGCTGGCTCAAAAGGTGGCAGGGTCAGTTTTTCCAAAACAAAATTGAGGTCCCAAGTTGGTGTTGGTGCTCTCTGGGGTGGTCTTATGTTTTTAGCCCCTCTGAGGTACTGCTTTAGCAAGGGATGAGAGAATAAAGGATAATCCATGTTGTAATGTGCTGAAATGGCAGAGGCGTGGATCTTAATTGATGAGAAGGATAGGCCTCTGTCCAGCATCTCAGTTAAGTATTGTAAAATCTGAGGAATTTTGGAACAAGAGGGTCAAGGTTTTGAGCCTGGTTCCAGGCGCAGAATCTCTTCCATTTTTCTGAGTAAGCTTTCCTGGTGCTAGGCCTCCTTGCCTCCAAAATGACATCCATGACCATTTTAGAGAGAGGTGTTGCCTGTTTGACTAATAAATCTGCCATGCAGCCAGGTTTAGGGTTTTGAGCTGACCGTGCAGGATCTGATTGTTTTGTTGAGTCAGAAAGTGTGAAATTTGAGGCAAAATCCATGGTGGGCCTTGAGCTAGGTTCCTTAAGATAGGGTACCAGTGCTGACGTGGCCAGTCTGGAGCAATCAGGATCATCTGTGGTTTCTCTTGTCTGGCTTTTAGGAGTACCTTTGAAAGGAGAGGCAGAGGCGGGAAGGCATAAACTTTTAGGTTTTTCCAGCTGAACAAAAGAGCATCCACTTTCCATGCTTGTTTGTGATAAGTCCTTGGCAGAATTTTTTAGTTGGCAATTCAGTGGGGAGGCAAAAAGATCTATGTCTGGGCATCCCCATTTTTGTGTTACCATGCTGAAGATTTGTGGATTCAATTTCCATTCGTGAGGATCCATGATATTTCTGCTTAGATCGCCTGCCAGAGTATTTTTCTTTCCTGGCAGGAATTGTGCTTGCAGGTGAACTTGGTACGTTAGAGCTGTGTTCCACAAGGTCATGGCTTGCCTGCACAGGGGGTAAGAATGAGTGCCCCCTTGCTTGTTTATGTACCACATTACTGTGGTGTTGTCTGTCTTTAATAATAATTGTCCTGGATGCAGAAAGTCCTTGAAAGCTGTTAGGGCATTTTGAACAGCCATCTCTTTTTGATTGATGTGAAGATGCATCTGGTCTGTGGTCCACTTACCCTGAATGCATTTTCCTACCAAGTGTGCTCCCCCAGGCGTAATCCGAAGAATCTGTTAGAGTCTGCCTGGCTGTGGGTAGGGTGAAAGGCTGACCCTTGTTTAGGTGACATGCCTGTGTCCACCATCGAAACTCCTGTTTTAGGCAGGGAATCATTAGTATTACTGCTTCTAAACTGTAAGAGTGCTGAGTCCAAACACTTTTTAGGTACCATTGTAGTTTTCTCATATGCAGTCTGGCATATGGTATATTAGTAGTATCCAGGATGCCATGAATCCCAGGGCCTGCAGAATTTTTCTTGCAGGGAGATGGGACTTTTTTGCCAGTAATTGAAAATACTGAGTTAGTTGAATCTGTTTGTCTGGCGTGAGGTAAGCCATTTGGGCCGTTGTATTTAAGCTGGCACCCAAGAATATAATCTGTTGTGAGGGCACTAGTTTTGACTTCTTTTCATTTACTGTGTACCCTAGAGAAGTTAGCAACCTTTTTACAAACACCAGATGCTGTAGAAGAATGTCCTTTGTCTCTGCTTGAATGAGGCAGTCGTCCAGGTATGGATATATTTGAATTCCTTTTTGTCTGCAAAATGCAATTACTGGTGCCAGGGACTTTGTAAAGACCCTGGGCACAGTAGATAAGCCAAAGGGCAGTGCAGAGAATTGGTAGTGCATTGTACCAGCATTGAATCTGAGGTATCTTCTGCAATTTTGTCTGATAGGGACATGCAGGTATGCCTCTGAGGTCCACAGTAACAAGCCAAGCGTTCTTGCCCAGCATGGGTAGAAGCTGTTGTAATGTCAACATTTTGAATTTTGGAATATCCAGGTAAGTATTTAGAATTGAAAGGTCTAGTATGGGCCTCCAGGCCTTGTCCTTTCTGGGGACCAGGAAGAGTCTTGAGTAAAATCCTTGTCCTTGTCCTGCTGTGGTACTTTTTGAATAGCTCATGTCCATGAGGGCTGAAATTTCTTTTTGTGTCTCTGTCAATTGATTTTGTGGCAGGACTGGCATTTTTTAGCCTTGGTAAAGTATGAAAGTGGAACCTGTAACCTTGAGACACAATATTTAAAACCCATTTGTCTTGGGTGATTGTCAGTTTTGAGAAAAAAGTGCTAGTTCCCCCCCCCAAGGGGGCTTCCAAAAGGGAAGTGCTTGGCGTACGAAGGGGAAAGTCATTGTGACTGTTTCCTGTAAGGTTGAGACTTGTCCTCACCTCCTTTTGGGGTTGAGGTGCCCCACTGTCGTCTGTTTGAGCCTTGGGGTTGAGATCTGCCTCTTGGGCGTCTGTATCTGCCTCTCTGTGGTCTGTCTGTCACTGGAAAGGACCAATTTTTTGTAGGCCAATTTCTGCTAAATTGAGGTGGCTGTACCTGTAAGAAATCCTTGACTGTTTGCAGATTTAGCTTTATCCTCCATTTTCTTTAACACCACTTCTGCCTTAACACCGAACAAGGTATCATGCTGTAAAGGAGCATCCAATAATTTTGCCTTAACATGATCAGGTAAACTCTGTTCTTTTAACCAAGCATGCCTTTAAATCACTGAACCTGTAACTGCGGCCCTACAAGAGGCCTCTAGAGAATCACAACCACATTGCAGAGTATGTTTTCCCACCTGTTCAACTGCATGCAATAAATCCTGCATTTCTTTACAATCAGGAGCTTCTGAGCTTGCAAGCATTTTCTGTTTTAATTGAGCCATTAAATATTGTTGGTACTTAAGCATGTGAAACTGGAAATTTAAAGCTCTTACTGCTAACGTTGCAGAAGTGTACACTTTCTTCCCCCATCTATCCAAAGCTCTGGAATCTCTGTCAGAGGGTACTGGATTTTTTGCAATGGAAGCCTTAACCCATTTTGGACCCTGGGAAATAGTTTCTGGATCAGCAGAAGGGTTTTTATTAAGAAACTTGAGAGAGTCAGGGACTCTGTAGTACCTATCTGGCTTGGCTGGTGCAGGGGGCAAGGAATCGGGAGATAAGCTGGATTCAGAGAACACATCATCCACAATATCTAGCACAGACGGAATAGCCAGGGGCCTGTGTTGAGGTAATAAAAAGAAATCTCCGAGCCTTTTCTTAGATTCTGAGTAATCCTGACTTTCCCAATGGAAATGCTCCCTTGTGGTATGTAAAGTTTCCCCAAAAGAATAATCCTCAGGAGGAGAGGCTGAAGGGATAGATTCTTCAGCATCAGAGTCCTCATAGGGGGGTAGAGAGTACCCCTGGTCTGAAGAGGAATCAGAGGAAATGGAAACCTGATCAGAGGAATCATAGTCTGTATCCTGCCTAGGCCTTTTCTCAGGAGGGGGGTGGGAATGACTGATTAGAGTAATGAGGTCTTCGGCCATTTTAAGCATCTGTTTCTTAGGCATGGAGGCTTGTCCAGGAGAATGCTGTACTTATTTGTCTTTAGTGGTACTTTTGTCTTGGCTGTAGTTTTAATGGTAAGTTGTGAAGGTCTGAAAACACCCTCAGAAGCCGATGCCAGCTCAGCGGCTCCGGACCCATCTGAGGGATTAGTTTCTGTAGGCCCAATACCTTGAGTTTCCAGAGGCCTAGTTGTCTTCACGTGGGAGTCGGAGGCGGCCTGTGGCTCTGAGGTAGCGGGTGTCAGGGGCTGCGAAAGCACCTCACTGAGAACCGGTGACTGGCCTAGAAGAGGCTTTGTTGGTTTTGGACCTTGGATGTCTGTCTTTATCCTTGTCCTTGCGTTTTTTCGGTATTGCAGTAGTCTGTTGATCCGACAGCATAGTATAATTGAACCTTTGGCCAAAGTAGTGCAAAGCAAAATCAAAACGCCTTTTAATAGTATGTTTGTTAAATCTAGCACAAAACCGACAACTAGTGACGTCGCGATCAGAGCCTAGGCATGGAATACAGTAAGAGTGGAAGTCCTTATGATGCATTTGCTTTCCACAAGAAATACAATTAACTTTTTCTGACATCGGTCTGGGGCAAGAAAAAAGTTTCCCCAACGGGGTACTTAGCTTTTTTGAAGACTTCGGATCTGAAATTCGACTTCAAAAATCTCAGGAGTCGGCCAACCGGCACTTGCGAACTGCTTCTGCTTCGGGCACCGCGCGGCAGGAAAGACAGAAGAAAATGGCATCGGATGCATCTTGTATACCCCTGGCGCACTGACGTCAGGGAAAAAGCGACAGCAACCGACGCCGGACCCAGACTTTGGGAACTCTGGCCGACTGCTGGACCGCCTGATGGCAGGATAACCCAAGTGTGATGACTGCAGCAGTGTAACACAATGAACATCTGTAGAATCCCTTTAGTAGGACCAAAAGTACAGGAATGCAATACAGGACCAACAAGTAAGTAGCAAATTGCACAGTAACGCACCCCCCCCCCCAAAAAAAAGTTAACCAAAAAAGAAGAAAGTAAAAGTAAAGCTGGTCAGAAATGCAGTTCAGTAAAAAAAAAGTACAATATCAGGGCACTTATTCATTGCAGTTTGATTACTGGTAAGGTCTGACTGGGTAGAAGCAATGGGCTTTGACTAAACCTGGAAGCTCTTAACCACGAAAAACTTAAGAACTGGAGGAGATAAACCAGTAAACAGTTTGCATAGAAACAGACAATGCAAGAAAAAATCAGTAATTACAAAGATAGTTAAAAATAACTGGCGAATTTTGTCTGGAGACAATGTTCTAGAAAAAGTTAGAGGGGAGTTTCGCATTAGTAAGTGTTATAATATGAAAAACACGTTGGAGACCCCCAATTTAGAGTCCAGGGAACTTATCTGTATACTGCATGTAAGCAATGTCAAGTCATTTCCAGTAGTCTGTGTAAACACCAGTACAAGTACCGCAAGACAATTTACCTGCCGAGCTTTTTATGTCGGCAGTACTACTAGAAAATTCAGTTCAAGAATAGGAGCATTGGCATGCTACTAAAAAGTACAGTTGTACATGAACTTACCATAACAGATGTCCTACTGAGCACTTTTGCAGTATTCTTAACATATGGGTTTTCATCTGCTGACCGTACGGCTGGGGTCCCAAAGCTTTACCTTCCCACAGAGTAAGTCCACCACATGATCTCAGCTTGTATGCATCGGGGTATAGAGGCAGATGTACACACAAGCACCTCAGACTAATCCCAAGCTAGCAATCTGAAGACTGAGAAAGGAGACTGGTCAGCTAGTAAGGGCATAACTCATACAGGTAAGTAAACTCCCCCATAGATGGATATAGGTGATCGCTTACAACTGACAGAGTAATGTTGGATCAGAGGAACAGACGAGGGGAAGTAATACTACAACAATTATCTGTAGGACATCTACTGTTATGGCAAGTTCTTACACCACTAAACTATGCCCTGAATGAAATCACTGTCGCAATATTCTTGACTTATAGGCGATTCCCAGAGAAGGTGATAGAGAAGAGGGTGGTTGGCTAATGGGAAGATGTGCTGTTCAAGAGCCCAGACAGGGCAGACCTAGCAAAAGCAGCCATGGATATGAAAAAAGCATGAATTGTGTAGTGTTTAGTGCAGGTGTGCACAGAGAACCAAGTGGCAGCTTCTAAGATTAACCTAGTATAGACACCCTTGTGGAAGGCACCAGAAAAGGCTACTGCCAGTGTGGAATGTGCTTCTGGACAGGAATGCAATGACCTACCATACTGTGTGTAGCAGAATGAGGCATCCTTCAATATACTGGATGCAACAGTTTGCAGTGACCGGGAATAAAGGTAGGCAGGTGAATAACCCAAGAGGCAGCTCATTCGCTACCTTAGGTATGAATAATGGACTGGCCCCCCCAGGAGTCACACTGTCCCTGTGGAAAATGAGATAGGGTGGAACAGCATAAGCACCTGATGTTCAGATACTTAAAGCAGAGTTTAGAGCCAACTGAAGAATAGTGCTCCAGGTAAAGAATGCGAGTGGCAAATGCTGCTGGCTTGAATGGGGGTAATTTAAGTTTCTCCATCACAAAGTTGAGATCCCAGGGAGAGCAAGATTTCCTTTGCGGTTTGAGATGAAAGGCTTCCCAAGAAAATTCTGACCTCAGTCCTAGACATAGAGAAGGGTCAAGAAATAAGCAGGCATTGCTGGCAGACAGATGGGCTATAACAGAATAGTAGGCCAAACCAGAATGCAACAGTTCACAAAAAAAGATGGATAGTGGGTACCTTTGACAGGAATGATCATGGTAGCATGTGACACCAAATACAGAATCTTTTCCATTTACTTGTGTATAATTTGCTGGTAGAAGGTTCCATGGCTTCCTGAAAAAACCTGACCTACCTCAGAAAAAGGATGCCTTTAAGTGACCAGAATCATACACAGAGAGAGGGGCTAGATCTGGACAGAGAAGAGAACCTTGAGTGACCAGGTCTAGTTGCAACGGCATTTTCCAGCTGTGTTCCGTGGACAGGTGGAGTAGGAGGGGAAATCAATGCAATCAAACAGAAGGGTGCCTGAAGTAGAAGTTTTGGAGTTTTCTTTTAGGCTTAGATTTTTGGAAGCAGTAGCAGTGGAGTGAAGGCAGACACGAACCTCCATGTCCAATGGAAAGAGAAAGCATCTGTCCTCCAAGCTAAGGAAGAAGAGATCCTGATATAGAACTAAGGACGTTGGTGGTTTTCTGGGGAAGCAAAAAGGTCTATTTGTGGTGTGCCTTACTGGTGTCTGATTGCTCTGAAGACTGGCTGTTTAGGATCCATTTGTGACAGTCATCCAGGGACCTACTTAAGGAGTCCACCAGCACATTCTCCTGTAAGGGAATGTATGCGGCTGTCAAGGTCATGCTCATTTGTGTGGCTAAGAGCAATGGCTCCTGTATAGAACAGAGGGCAAGTATTTGGCCATTTGTTCCTAGCAGTTAATCGCTCTGGAAGCTACGATGGAGGAAATGTACATCTTTCCACATAGCTCTACTATCCTTGTCTGAAGGAAGGGCATTAGCACTAGGGAACAGCTAAGATGGCTTATCCAAGGAAAGAGACTGCAGCAGGGTCAGCCATAGAATTGTTATACCAGTATTTAAGGTCATCAGGTACCTTACAAAACCTGTCTGGTTTTTAGGTGCTTGTGGTTGAGAATCCGGGGCTGAAGTTGTTGATTAGAAGGCATCCTGGTATGCCAAAGTCAGCCCATTTCCAGAAGACTATAGCATATCTTTTGTACACCAGAGATTTGTTTTGTCAAAGTGCCACATAACATTTTAAATAGTGTCTCTAAAATAGGCCTCCTCAATGGTAGAATCTGGAGAAAGTCTTTGTCATCTGAAGAGAGCTGTCCTTTACAACATAGTTGTAAGCAGTAAATGCAAAGAATGATCAGAGTCTGAATCTTGTTCCTCTTCAGAGGATGAAAAAGTTAGGGTATGTTTTTGTGGTATGGTTTGGGGCAGCTAGGTCATAAAAGGAGGTGGCTTCATGGCCATGACAGCTTTAAATAAGCCCTGAAAGAAAGAGGTCCATTCTTTTTCCTTAGAAGCTGCAGGGGAGGTCACATGCCTAGTTTTCTGAATTTTCTTTTTGGGCATGTCTGCTTGAATGAGTCTCAGAGGTTCGGAACCTTGGAGTATTTCAGAGTACCTGTAAGCTTTCTGGATTAGTATTTGAAGGACTCAGTGTGGACCCTCTGAAATAAGGTGCAATACATCCGAGATATTCTCACACTGCAAGGAACAGCCATACCAGCCTCTAAAGGTTTTTTAGTAGCAGGCAACTTGGAAGATATCCAATTTACTGTAGGTTCTGTAACCTCAGTGGGTACTTCGCATTAAGAAATGTTAGACTGAATAGTCTCTGGGTATCTTGAGTTTCTTCTTTGGTGGAAGGGCAATGTCAGATACTGGCGATTCCGCCATCTTAGCTTGGTGTTCTAGCTGATGTTTCAAGGAACATGTTGAGAGAAGAAATCCTTGACCTACGAGTTTTTAGAGCAAAAGACTGGCACACAGCAGGCTCTGTAGTCACATTACAGGCCTAAACAAGAGAGACAATGTCCAAGTCCTTGTATGGGATCTGTCTACCGAACTCGCACTTACCCTTCTTAGCTGACATCTAACAAGAATTTTTAACACCAAATTACAAAAAAGGAAAACTCCCCAACAAGGTACTTACTGAAAAATGAAGAAACGGTACCAACGACCCAACACATCACGCCAACGGATGCAAGACCTGTTGTGCTTGGGCTGGAGGGTTCCTATTACATGATCAAAGACGCATTCTTTCGAATGGGTCTTGATCGAACTTGAAAGCACAAAAAGGCAAAATAGCAAAACTGCATACAAGCAAATTATTTCCCTGGGAAAGAAATCGCTTGGCCGGTTCAGTTACTTTGCCGTTTTCGTGACTGCAGTGCGATCTCTGAGTTCGTATATTTTAAGTAGGGGGTGTGGGGGGGTGAAGCCCCCCACTTCACGTAATGTTTAAAAAAAATTTTTTTTTTTTTTTTTTTTGTGTGGAACAGCAATTTTTTTCTCTGGGGAAAAAAAAATCGCTCCTCTAAGTGTTCAAGATTGTAAGCTTTCACTTTCGATAAATCATTGTTAGCTTTAAGCGTTCGATGATTTAACATAGGATGGAGGTGAGACATTCTGAAATGCTCATGAGTACATCCACCTATACACTCCAACACATGTGCTGAAGTCAAGCGGATGTATGCCTTGAGGAAGCTAAAGCTTAGATACCCCACAGCAGGATGTCAGACAAAAACCCACATGTTAAGAATACTAAAAAAGTGATTTCAATCAGGACATCAATAAGAATGCATTACGAAGGCACCACAAAATATACTAGTTTTAAACATTTTACTTTAAGTGTTAGAAGTTGTGGAATCTGACAAAGGGTGGTGATGTAAAGAACTTGCTGGATAAAAAAAATAAATGGCAGGCAAGGCTGAACACCAGAGTGATAACCGGTTTAAATGATCATGCTAATTATGTGTACAAAACAAAAAGTTAAAGTATAAGCTTTTAGGTACACTTAGTTTTCACTGAGATCTGCTCTTGTAACTGGTGGATCTTTCATGATGTCTTATTACTTTTACTATGTAAGAAAGCATAGATCTCAAGTCTGATGAAGTCAGTTTGACAAAAAGCACCAGCTCTTTATTTACTTATAAAAGTATTGCACAGTATTTGAACCGGTTTTTACATTTTTATTTTATTTGGCACATTTCTGTTTTAGAGAAACGGACAACTTTTTATTCTGCGAGCAGACGAAAAGCTGGTCTGACTGATAGGTTGCTTGCCAAGGTAATACCTCAGCTGCCTATGAATATCTAATGAGTGCAGAATTCCATCCCCCTTGTTTTGAGGGGAAGGGGAAAAAAAGGTAGTGAGATTAATAATTTGGTTCAAAGACTGCTCACGGTCAACCTTAGGCATAAAAGTAAGGTTAGTCCTGAACGTATAACTATCTTAAAAAACAGGTTGACAGGCAATGAGCTTGCAATTCACAAACCCATTTGGCAGAAGAAGATATTTCAGGGGGCTAATAAGATGAAACTTTAGAGAACCAGTGGAGACGAGCTCAAAATGGTACAGTCAACTTCAAAGACATAATTCAGGGCCTAAAGTGGAGGATTTTTTTGGAGGGCCTGAAGTCAAAAATTTTAGAAACTGACCTAAAAACAAGAAAAATGTGAATCAAAATGAAAGCAAGCAGAGAAGGCTAGCAAATAGGTTCAAAGATTCACAGTGAAGTACTAAGCTAGCTGCCCTTCCAGGCCATTTTAAGCCTAGCCAATCTTCCTTCAAAGGTGACAACCCCTATGCAGTCGATTTACTTCAGCCATTATGCAAAACCATGACCCCCATAAAAGCAAAGGTAATGTTCAGATGTGCCTTTGCTTAAGAATATGCAGACACTGAATTCAGCAGCTCACAAAAAGCAGAATTAGGAGGAATACTCACTTGATAAGACAATTCCTGGCGGGCACCAAATAGAAAAAGAAGTTATGTTCTTACCATAACGTTCCATGTGAATTGTTCATCTCGCCTTTGTTCTTTACACACGGGTTCGGAGCCGATCCTCGGCTCCGAGTCGGCCACATCACCAGCTCCACATCTTCGAGAAAGCTCGAGGCACAGTTCTATCCCATGATCCTCCGGTGCTAACCTTCAGATCTAGTTTGCTAACACCAGAAGTATCCCACTAGTTACTGCGCCCTAAGCACATAGAAAACACAACCACACTGATACTCTGTCATCAAATAGAAGAGAAAAGATGCCATCCCTGATGTACACTAGGAAGCTCAAGAATAACAATATCTAGAGAAGACTGAACTCAAATCTAGTTGTACCCGTACCTGTTCTTCGAGAACGCAGCATGGGGGATGGAGGGGGGAATGTAAGAACAAAGGCGAGATGAACAATTCACATGGAATGTTATGGTAAGAACATAACTTCTTTATGTGAAACTGTTCGATCTCGCCGTTTGTTCTTACACACGGATAGCGTCCCTAGCTCCTTTACCCTCGGTGGCTCAAGGGAGAACATTCCTGAGGACAGTGGAACCAAATGTCGCCCTGTCTCTGGAGTTTTTATCTAATTTGTAGTGAGCCATAAATGTATGTGGTTTTGCCCAAGTTGCCGCCGCACAAATGGTATCTAATGGCAAGTGAGTGGCATGGGCCAAAGTAGCAGCAATCGCCCTCGTAGAATGAGCCCTGGGGTTAAAGAGGAGTTGTTGCTTTGATTCTGAATATACGAAATTTATACAGTCTGAGAGCCATTTGGATAAAGTAACTTTTGTTACCGCCTTTCCCTTCCTTTGGTCAGCATATGATACAAATAGTTGGACTGACTTTCTGTATTCCTTCGTCCTAAGTAAAATCTCAGCTGCCTGTGGACGTCCAATTTGTGCAGCATGTATTCCAACTTGTTGGGAGTGATTTTTGAAGAAGGTGGGTAGTTCAATAGATTGATTAATATTCTGAACCGAACCAACCTTTGGAAGGAAGGATGGATTGGTGCGCAATGTTACTCTACCTGGATGAAAAATCATGTATGGGGGCTGGACAGACAACGCTTGCAACTCTGAAACTCTCCGAGCGGAAGTGATGGCAACCAGAAAAAGTGTCTTCCACGACAAAAATTTAAGAAGGGTTGTGGCGGCTGGTTCGAATGGGGGCAACATGAGCTGTGATAACATCAGGTTAAGATTCCATGGGGCAACTGGATTACGAAAGGGGGGACGGAGGTGAAAGGTACCTTTCATAAAGGCTTTGCAAAGTCTGTGGGACATGAGAACCATCTACCTGTCCAACATGAAAATTAGATATAGCCGCAAGTTGTACCCTTATCGTGGAAGCCGATGCTCCTTCGTGAAAAAGTGTCGAAAGAAATTCTAATATCTTGTGTACTGGAGCCCCGGATGGATCTATACCCTGCTGCGAGGCCCAGTACGCAAAACGTTTCCATTTGCTGCTGTATAGCTTCCTCGTGGATGGCTTGTGGGAAGATACAATTATATGTTGCACTGCAGGGAACAGTAAATTTGACCTGGCTAAGATGGGAAGCGGAGCAGCCAAGCTGTCAGTTTGAGGGACTTGAGAGATGTGAGGAACTCCCGAGTGCGTCAACAGGTCTGGTACTGGGTCCAGAATCCATGGGTCCTCCACCTGATGAGTTTGAAGAAAGGGGAACCAGATTTGTCGAGGCCAGAATGGGGCTATCAAAATTATGGTCCTTTCCAGACGTTTGGCTTTCTGCAGGAATTTGGGAATCAGAGACCCGGGGGCCAATTGTGTACCAGTGCGTCCCTGGGGGCACCCCCCGGAGGGGGGTAGTAGGGCAAAGTAGCTTCTGCATTTGGCATTCAATGGGGATGCAAATAGGTCGCAGCAAGGCTGGCCCCATCTGCGGAAAATCTTTTCCGCTACTTGAGATTTGAGGGACCACTCGTGAGGCAACAGGATGGCTCTGCTCAACCTGTCCGCAATGACGTTGGATGTCCCCGGGATGTGCATTGCTATCAGAAAGCGTCCGGTAGACACAGCCCATTGCCAAGTCCTGAGGGCCGCTCTGCACAATGGATAAGACCTGGTTCCCCCCTGTTTGTTGATGTACCAGACTACTGACATGTCTGTCTGAACTGTCACTGTTCCCAGAGGTAAGGACTTGTGAAAGTGTTGCAACGCCAGAAACACTGCCCTCAGCTCTAGGACATTGATGTGCAGGTTGTACTCCAACTTGGACCATTGACCTTGGACTGTTCTTCCCTGAAAAAGTCCCCCCCACCCTATCAGGGAAGCGTCCGTGGTTAAAGTAGCTATAGGACTGGGCAACACAAACGGTCGGCCTGCTGTTAGGTCCTGACTGTGCATCCACCACAGGAGATCCCGTTTGCAGGAGTTCGTGATTAAGATCTTGTGAGATAGCGGAAGCTGTCGGTAAGACCACTATGCGAACAGCATCCATTGAAGAATCCTCATATGCATCCTGCCTAGGGGGACTACGATAAGAGCGGCTGCCATCATTCCTAGCACCCTCAAGATTTGCTGTGCAGGGACTCTCCTGCTCTGAAGGATAGAAACTTGATCTCTGAGAGCTGATACTCTTGGTGGGGGGAGTTTGGTTCAAGCCAGGGAAGTGTCTAATTTTGCCCCTATAAATGAGATATGCTGTGAGGGCGATAAGACAGATTTTCCAAAATTGACTGTTATACCCAGAGAGGAGCAAAGGTTGATGGTGTAATCCCTGGCTTGCACAAGACGACACTCTGTGATGGTGGACAGGAGCCAGTCGTCTAGGTACGGAAACACTCGGAATCCCATTTGTCTCAAGTGAGACGCTACTACTGCCATGCATTTGGTGAACACCCTGGGGGCTGAGGTGAGGCCAAAGGGCAGAGCACGAAACTGGAAGTGACTGGTTCCCAGCCGGAAGCGCAGGTGATCTCTGGACGCTCTGGCCATCTTGCTATGGTAGTATGCGTCTTTGAGATCTATAGAGCACATCCAGTCGCCCTCCTGTAGGAAAGGAAGTATCGACTGTAGCGTGACCATCCGGAACTTTGCCTTCTTCACGAAAGTGTGGAGTCTGCTGAGGTCCAATATTGGCCTCCAGTCCCCTGTTTTCTTTGGAACTAAAAAGAACCTTGAGTAAGTTCCAGATCCTATCTGGTCCGCTGGGACTGGTTGGATGACTGTTTTCGAGAAGCCTTTTTATTTCTATGACTGCCTGGTCTCGCAGACTGGGTGGAACATCTGGGAGCTTTTTGGGGGCAGGTGGAATTTTTATAAATGGAATATTGTAACCTCTGGTAACTATGCTTCTTACCCAGGAATCTGAAGATTTAGCCAGGCCTCTGGGTATAAAGCCAAGCGACCCCCGACTGCCTCCAGAGTAGGACAGCCGGGCCTGCACTCAGGAGTGCTGGAAGGGCTTACCAGAGAACGCATCTCTGTCGCCCTGATTCTGCGGACCCCCTCTGCCGCCTGGGCGGCATCTTCCATTTCTTCCCTCTCCTCTGCCTCTGGAGGGGGCATCACTCTGTGTGGGCTGAAAGGATCCCAGAGTCTTTCGGAATCACATTTTTCCATCTCTTTGCCCTTTGGGGTATGGTCTAGATGGGGTGGAAAAATAGACCCCTACGGCAGACAGGGTCTTCCCTTCTTGCTCGCACCTAGTGAGAGTCTCCTTTACTTTGGGGCCAAACAAGGAGGCACCATCAAAGGGGGAGTTGGTAAAGGAAGACTTGAAGGCTTCCGCAAAGGAGCATAGGCGCAACCAGGATTGCCTCCTCAGAGCAATCGCTGAGGCTGCCGCTCTACTCGATCCTTCGGCTGCGTATGAGATAAGCCTCATGGACAAGTTTACTATGGAATTGAGGGTGTTAAGCTGTGCTGTCACTTTCTCGGAGACAGCAGCATCTGTGTTACCCTGGAGAGTATCTCCTAGTTCCTTAAGGAGATTTCTGCAGACGCGTGAAATGCGTAAGATAGTTGAGCGATCGGATGGAAAAAGTCACAGAACTAAACAAGCGCTTCCTATACCTGTCCATCGTCCTAGAATCCTTATTAGGAGGATGGACAGAGGAAGATGATTCGGACATTTCCTTTTTAGTGGCTGCCGCCACCACCATAGTATCCACGGGAACTCCTTTTGTAAGATAAATTTTGTCTTGAGGGGCCGTAATGTATTTGTTTGGTCTGCGGGGAACTGGTTCCACTGTATCAGGTGTTTCCCACGCCCTTCGGGCTATTAGGTCCATTAGCTCATAAAATGGTGGGGTCACCCAGGAGGTAGAAGGTTGAGCCCCAAATGCCTTCAGCAACACCGATTCGTCCACAGAAGGGGCAAGGGTCTGCCAGTCTCCCATCTGTCTCAAGATTTCCAAAATGTCAGCAAAAAAGACATCTTCAGAAGGGGACCATGGGGACCCTTCTGCTTCATCCAAATCGGTATCAGATGTCAAAGATTCCTGTGGGGAATCAATGTGCCTCCTCTTGCACAATCTTTTCCTCGGTACATCCTCAGAGGGGGCTTCTGGGGAGGCATCTGAGGAACCAGGGCCGCCCTCTGGGGCTGGCTGAGGCATTGGGTCTTGACGTTTGGCAGGAACCGAAGGTACAGAAGCAGAACATGGCCCCTTTGGGGAAGGAGAGGAAGACTCCGATGACGTATGTGTCTGTTCAGACAAGACCTTCCTCATGATGTCGAAGGCACCGGTGCCCCGGTCCGAAGACGCCACCGGTTTCGAAGTCGGTAGCTTTCCCGGAACCGGGACCACGGGCTCCGACCCTGAGGACGGAGCCGAGCTAATCTGAGCCGAGGCCCCAAGGGGAAGAGTCAGAACCAAAAGCTCGGTTTGACTGTCCGCCCCGGAACCTAGGAAAGATAGTCGGCTCAGAGACCCCCCCCCCCACTGGTTCCGAAGGTGTCGAGGTCAATGGTGCCGATAGCGCTACTGGAGGCTTTGGCACAGAGGGCTCTACAATCATCGGCTCTTCGATTCCTTGCTCCGACGACTCGACAGGTCTCGGAGGAGGATTTGTCGTGGATGCGGGAAGGGCTTCGAGTTTCGAAACCAATTGGGACGAAACCTCGATCAGTTTGGACAGAGCCGAGTTCTCCATTAGCTTCTGTACCACTCGGTCCATGTCGGAGTCGGAAAGCGGCCTCGAAGAAAGGGTCGAAGGGGCCGAAGCAGTCACCGAGCGAAGGATTGAAGGTGGTGGTACCTCAGACACCGGCTCCAAGAGCTGAGCCTCGATCAGAGACAAACATTCAACGCCTGACCCCGAGGTCTGTGGAGCTGGCGTCCGAATCTGAAAAGAGGTGCTCGGAGTAGAGGACTTAGGCTCAGACACTCTTGAAAACTTCGACCCCTTCGAAGACTTGGACACTTGTTCAGTCTTGTCCAGGGCCTCCTGAAAATCGGGTTTTAATAACCCTCTGTCCACCAACTTCCTGCGTCTTTCTAGCATGACCCTCCCACTGAAGGAATGACAGATGGAACAGTCTTCCTGCAAGTGGAGAGGGCCAAGACAGTAGACGCAGGAAGAATGGTCATCAGTTATGGACATCTTTTGTCCACACTGACACCTTTTAAAGCCTGACTTAGCTTTCTCAGACATATCAACCCGTATTAAGCACTACAAAGTATCTAGTAATATATACTCACACTAGCTATATACTAATAACATACTGTATACACTATAACACACTATATAGGTGATAAAGATTAATACTTATATATACATATATAAAGATAAAGATAAGTTAAGGCAGGAAATTTAACAATTTTAGATTCTACGGTCAGTCCTGACAGAATCAAACAAGGCCTCAACTGAAGTATAACACAAACTATTTTAACTACTTTAACTATAAGAAAAGCACACACTATAACTATCACACTCCACACGGTAATCTACTTTTTAATAAACTACTAACTGGTAACAAGCTTCAAATATAGTAAGAAAAATACTGGCCCGAGCCTCTCATGATGCGATCTGCTGCAGCGGCAAACTAGATCTGAGGGTTAGCACTGGAGGATCATGGGATAGAACTGTGCCTTGAGCTTTCTCGAAGATGCGGAGCTGGTGATGTAGCCGACTCGGAGCCGAGGATCGGCTCCGAACCCGTGTGTAAGAACAAACGGCGAGATCGAACAATTTCACATAATCTCATTTAGAAATATTAAGAGTTTGTAAAAGCAGGTTTTCCAGCTTTCTGCAACACCTGAAGCACGTCTTCTAAAAATTGGTGCCTAAAAGGTACTAAAACACAAACATTCGTGGCCTTAAATTCAAAGTCTGGAGATTCAGATGTAGTAAACAGCCCTTTTGCTTTGTCAGCAAATCCGTCCTTGTGGGGTGACGTGGGAAGACTGTCCTGGTCTAGATGAAAAAATACAGAACCAATGTTGTCTGGGCCAGAAGGGAGCCACCAGCAGGATTTTTGGCTACTTCTCCCTTGATTTTCAGGAGAATTTTGAGAATCAGATGAATGGAAGGGAAGGCATAAAGGAATTTTCCATTCCAGGAAAAAGACATTGTGCTCATACTCCAAGCCTTTGGGCATGGAATCGCTGAACAAAACTTGATATGTCTGTTTTGAGGCAAAAGATCCATCTGAGGAGTATCCCACTGATGAACCAACTAGCAGGAACCTGCTCAAAATTTCTCCAGAGGAATGTAAACTGCTCAAACAAGCTGTGCTGTACAGCTTTGTCTCAAGCAGTCATTGCTAGCCTGCAAAAGTGGCTAGCTGGTTTTAAGTACCACATAGATTAGTTGTGTAAAATCTTACCATAACGATAGATGTCCTCTTCTCTGTTGCAGTATTCTTAACATGACAAAGTTGCCTGCTGTGACGACCTTACATTGGCCAGTATACAAAAGACTTTTACTATTAGGGTTGAGTGGTACATTGCATGTAGGCTGCTGTCAGACGTCAGCCATATAAGTGACGTATGCATGCACCCACTTCAGAACTGAGTGCCCCAAGAGAAATGGCTGTCTAAGGGAAGTATGAAGGTTAAGGACATCCAAGGAAAAACAAAGTCAGGAGGAAGAAGGGAGGATGGGGGGATGGTGCACCACAACAGAGAAGAGACATCAATCGTTATGTTAAGATTTTATACAATTAATCTACATCCTTTTCCTCTTTTGCAGCATTCTTAACATGAGGGAGAATACTACAGCGCACGAGGAAAGGGAAGGGGGCAGGGGCAGAGGAGCTCTCCATGAAGCCATGGAGAAAAACCCTTGCAAATCCTGCCCTAAATTTGGAAATGTCCAATCTGTAATGTTTGGTGAAGGTATGGACTGAAGACCAGGTGGCTGCCTCCAGAAAGCAGCTAGTGTCCATTCCTTTGAAGAAGGCACCAGAGGAAGCAAGGCACACTCTAACAGGGTGGTTAACAGGAGAAAGGAGGCTCTTTCTATGGTGCTCATAGCAGAAGGAAATGGCTTTAGAGATCCAGCTGGAAATAGCGTGTTTAGAGACAGGCAGCCCTGAAGCTCTAGGGTGGAATAAGACAAATAAAACAAAGGATAAAAGGAAATCAGAAGAGTTGTCAAGATAGGACCTAACCTGTCTTGTACACATCCAAGATGTAAAAAAATCCTCTCCCCAGAGTTCTGGGGAGTGGGGAAAAGGGTAGGTAAATGGATAGACTTGGTTGAGGGATAACTCATTTACCACTTTAGGCATAAAGGTAGGGTTAGTGTGGAGAGACACCGTCTCTGTGGAAAACCAAGAAAGGCGGGGGAAGCCATTAGGGCCTTGTAGTTCAAAAATCCTTCTGGAAGAGGTTAGTGCAAGCAGCAAAATAGTTTTCCAGGAGCAAAATTTCAAGGAAGCAGAAACTGCCGGCTCAAAAAGCATAAGGGTCAGCTTCCTTAATATAAAGTTACGATCCCAGGGGGGTGCAACAGGTTTCCTGGGGGCTCTTATGTGAAGGATGCCTTTTAAGAATGGTTTAGTCTCAAGTCTAGAATCTAGAGGAGGAGATGGAGGCAGTGGGCAAGTGCATTTTGAAGAGCAAGTTAAGCCAGCATCTAGTAATTCACACAGATATGAGAACAAGAGGGACTTCCACTGTCAGTGGGTCCTGATTTTTGGGAGACACACCAAATTGAAAATCTCTTCCATTTGGATAAGTACGATATTCTAGTACTGGGCTTCCTGGCCTCCTGCAGAACCCTGAGCATATCCTTCTGAAAAAAAAGGTGTCTGAAAGGAATTAAGATCCTATCACCCACAATCTTAAATGAAGAGTAGACAAGTGGGGATAGATTAGAGTTTCTTTGTGCTTTGTGAGAAGGTCCACTCTGTGGGGTAACTGGTGGTGATTGCCCTTGGCTAAATGCTGGAGCTGGGGGCTACAATGCTGTCTTGGCCAAAAGGAGGTCACCATCAAGATTCATTGTTTACCCTGCTGAATCGTTAGCAGGACTTTTGGAATGAGAGTAAGGGGAGGGGATGCAAACATCCCCTTCCATGAAAAGCTGAGGGTTTCCATCTTCCAGACCACAGCATGAAGATCTCTTGCACAAAATTGTGGAAGCGGTCTGTTTGTGGGGAGGCAAAAAGGTCCATCTGTGGACAATGTTCAGGAACACTTCCCTGTGAAGCATCCATTTGTGGGATTGTGTTTCAGACCCGCTCAATGTGTCTGCCAGTACATTCTGACTGGAGGAAAGGTTGAAGTTTGACAGCCAATTCCAAGACTTGCAGAGTTACTCTGCAAAGGAGACCAGACTTGGTCCTCCCTGTTTACATGCCAGAGAACAGTCATGTCTGTGTAAACTTTTAGAGGGCCTGGGATGAAGAGGGTCTGAAAGGTCTGAACAGCCAGCAGTAGTGCCCTCATTTCTTTTATACTGATGTGCTCCCTTCTTTAAGAGTAGGACCAGGTCTCTTGTGCTTTTATGGAGCTGAAAGCCGCTCCCCATCTTGTGTCTGAGGCATCTGTAAATATCTCCTGGACTGGTGGTTAAAGATGGAGTGGGAGACCTAAGCTGACAGTTAGCTATTGAACCCACCAAGTAAATTCCCTCTTCAAACAAGGGAGATGGGGAACTGTGAACTCTAGGTGGTGTGCATGTTGCATCCACAGTGATTTCAGGAACCACTGTAGTTTCCTCATCTTAGTTTTGCCAGAGGAAATACTGGGATGGTGGACGCCATGAAGCCCGAGATTTTGAGAAAGGAAATGTGCTCCTGAGCCTGCTGAGTGGTGAGATAGACCTTCATAAGGTCTGTTTGCAGTCTGCATCCCAGAAATATCTGGTCCTGGGATGGGAAAAGAGCAGAAGAGATTTCAGGATGGATACGGTGGAATTTAGATTGTGTTCCAGTGCTCCTGGACTGACAAAGAGAAGGTCATCCAGGTATAGGAAGATCTGAATGCCTTAAAGTCTGCAGTAAGCAATTACTGGGGGCTAGACATTTCATGAACACCCATAGGGTGGTGGAGAAGCCAAAAGGCAAGGCAGAGAACTAAAAGTGCCAGGAAGCTAAAGAGAATCTTAAGAACTTCCAGTAAACAAGATGAATGGGGATGTGTAGGTAAGCATCCTTTGTCTATAGGAGCCATGTAGGCTTGTGGGATAAGGGGAAAAAGTCTGCAAGGTTAGCATTCTGCATGTGGATATTTTCAGGAAAGCGTGGAGGTAGACTAGGTCGAGGATGGGCCACCATCCCTGAGTAAAACCCCTATTCCCTTTTGTTTAGGTGGTACTGGTTGGATAGTGCCTTGATCCAGCAGGTCTTTTAGCACTTTTGGGAAATGTGGCAGTTGGTCTCTGGGAGGTTGAGGGATGCCTCTGAATGGAGGAAGAGAATTCAATACCATGAAGTAGCCCTTTTTTATGATGGAGAGCACCCAGGCATTCTGTATTGTCCCTCCCAAGCTGGAAAGTAAAGGGAAACGCATAGACAAGGGGGCAATGTTTGGGGACCAAACAGACAGACCACAGTCTGTCTGAAAAGGACCATTTTTGAGGTGGGGTTTGTAGTGAAGTCCTAAGGTGCTGAGGTGTCTCACCAGACTTTTCTGACTTCACTGAAGGAGGCCGTGACTGCCTTCTAACAAACCCTGGCTTAGGCGAATTCCTTTGTAATTTTGGTACAGGGGAGACCAGGATGTGTTTTAGTTCATGCATCTCTTTTCCCTAACCCCTGTAAGGTTTTGAAAAATTCTGCAACAGCAGGGCCTAACAGGACTAAATTTTCTAGGGGGGGCCATCCATGGGTTTGGGTTTAATATTCTCTGGTAGAGGCTGTAGCCTCAGCCAAGCAAATCTTCTTAGGACCCCAGCCTCTGGCAGGTGCCCTAGATGAAACCATCACAGCTACATTTTATGGAGTATCGGGCCACTTGAGAGGAAGCTCCAATCAGGGATGAGACCAAAGATTTGTCAAATCTGACATATCAGAAATCATCTTTGAAAGTTGGGACAAGAGTACCAAGGTAAATTTAGCCATGTGTGTCTGATAGTTTATTATAGCCCCAACGTCGAGGGTGGAAAAAGGGTATACTTTTTTGCCCAACCTCTCCATAAGTCTGCTGTCTTTGTCATAGGGAAGCATGGTGGTGGAGGGAAGTAACCCAGAGGCTTTATCAGATGCCACAGTGATGACAGAAGTGTCGACAGAAGTGTCAACAGAAGGGGCTTTGAACAAGAACTTACAGTCCTCAGGAACCTTGTAGAATCTTTCTGGTTTCTTAGATCTGGGGACTGGGAATTAGGGGCCTTACTGGAAGATGCAAAAACATCCAAGAAGGGAGGTAGGACTGGAAAGACAGCTGAGGGACTGGGAGTGCCTACCTGAAGTAGTTCGTAGTACCTTTTTTGGACCTCATTCATTTGACAGCTGTCCCCTTTGAAATGCTTCCTCATATTACCCAAGGTCTCATTGAAGGTAACTTTCTTCATTGGAGAGTCGGTGCCGCTGGAGTCCTCCGAGAAAGCGGAACCCAGCGAGGAGGGGATCCAAGATTAATAAGCTAAGGACTCATCCTCTGAAGACTCTTCCTCCTCCTCAGAAGCCTCTTCCCTGACCCTTTTCTGTAGAGAGGTGACCCAGGGTGCTGCCAGAATGAAAACCCCAGGAAGAGGCCTAAGAGACATGAGGCCATTAAAAAGACCCTGTGTAAAATATTTCCAATCCTGAAGTGGATCAGAGGGTGGCGATAAATGCTTCGCTTTTGTTTCTTTTTAGCATGCACTTCCACTCTATGTAGGGTCAGTGGACCAGACGTAAACTTAGTTTATTTGACGTCTGAATCCACGTCCTCCCTAACAAATTTGGGATATTCCCCTATGGCCCTCTGTGATCATGAGTTTAGCCCCCCCCCCCCCGGACAGCCGTACTGATGCCTGCGTTACCTCCAAGGACATGCCATTATCCTGTCCAAGGTGGCCTCAGTTACAGGCTCGGCCTGTGGATTGGACATATGGGCTGCCCATTTCTCCAGGCTAGCAACTGCTTCGGACAGATGTCCTCCACCGTAGGTGCAGAAGTTTCAGGCCTAGGATTCTTTGCCTTCAGCTTCATGAGCAACTCAGCCCCTGCGGAAGTCTCCATAGTGTGCTTCGTGAGGATTTTTAGGCTCTGATTCTCTAAATAAATAGAAAGGGAAGCTAACCTACTTCTCAACATTTTAGGCACAAAGACCTGGCGGACTGAACAAGATCTAATGTTGGTAGGTCCAAGACAAAAAAAAAAAAAGGCACTGCTGGTGGTTGTCTTGTGGAATCTGACATCCACAAGAACATTCGCCCTTCTTAGATGACATTAAACCTAGCCACAATGAAAAAGGTAAAGGGATTCCTCAATGGGACGCATCAGAAATGTTGAGATAACCACTTCAGCAGGCAGACCGTACGTACAGGTGAAGCATCTAACTGGCGGCAAAGAAGTTCTGAGGGCTGGTGTATGCAGACGTCCCTTTTATGGCCCACACACTGCTAGTCACGTCTGACATTCCACGCACCTTACAGTGACTGTAAACTTTTGTATACTGGCCGGATATTCATGTAGCAAGAGGAGTAAACCCATTGGTTCTGAATACTGCAACATGTGAATAGGACATCCAATGGTGCCTTGGCCAAAAGGAAGTCACCAGCAAGATTTTGGAATTGTCCTACTGAATCTTCAGCAGGACTTTCTGTATGGGGGGTGCATAAAGAAACATTCCCTTCCAGGAAATCGAGAATGCATCCACCCTCCATGCCTGAGGCGAGGGAGTCCTTGTGCAGAATAGCTGCAGTTGTCTGTTCTGAGGGGAGTCACACAGAGCTATTTGAGGTGTACCCTACTGGTTGACTATATCTAGAAACACATCCATTCGTGGTTCTGAAATATTGACCTGCTGACAGCATCTGCCTGAACATTGCTTTGTGATGGAATGTAAACTACCTGCAGCGTTACCTTGGAGAGGGTGACCATTTCCCAACTTTGGTTAGCCAGCCAGCAAAGTAGGTAGGATTTTGTTCCCCCTCGTTTGTTGCTATACCACAGGACCTTGTTGTCTGTGAAGATTTTTAGATGTCCAGGGTGTATGAAGGGAAGGGATGTCTTTAGGGCTAGGATAAGGGCAGTCATTTCCCTGATGTTTGTGCATTTTTTTATTTGATTGCAGTCCCACTGTCACTGAACATTCAGACCCTTCATAGTTGCCCCCCACACTAGGTCTGATGTATCTGTGTACCGCTACTAATCCACAGGGAGAGGTTGTAGAGGGAATCCTGGATTCAGGTGAACTTGATGGATCCACCAATAAATGTCAGTCTTTCTGGAGACATTAAAGGAACGGAATCTGAAATTCTAATGGGTGGGCATGTTGGGACCAAACATTCTTCAGGTACCATTGAAACTTTCTCATGTGTAACCTGGCTAGGGGCAGCATAGAAGTGTGGCTGACCCCAAGAGGTGTCTAAACTCCCTGGCCAAAATGCTGATGGCTAGGAGTAAGGTTACTGAAGTATGACGTTAAAGATGTGACCTTTTCTTGGGAGGGAGGAAGGCCATCATCAGATATGTCTTTATTCTGCACCCCAGGAACACCTGATCTTGTAAAAGGGGCCAGGGAGGACTTGAGATGGTTGATGGTGATGCTTAAGGCTTCTAGGAGGAAATGGTGAACAGTAAATGCCTTTGGATGGTATCTGGGTTATCTGACAGGATAAGGAGATTGCCCATGTAAGGGTACACCAGAACGCCTTTTGTTCTGCAAAAAGCTACCACTGGAGCTAGGCATTTTGTGAATACCCTTGGTGCTGTGGACAACCCAAAAGGCAAGGCAGTAAACCAATAATGCAAGGATTGCAAAGCAAAATGTACGCATTTGCAGCAAGATGGGTGAACAGGGATGTGAAGATATGCATCCTTCAGGTCTAAAGTGGCCAGATAAGAATTGGGGGGGGTCAATAGTGGAAGAAGGGAGAGCATGCGAAAGGTGGGAACACAGAGAAAGGGGATGAGGAGGAACAGGTCCAGGATGGGTCTTCATAGTCCATCCTTTCTTGAGACCAAGAGCCTTGAATAAAACCTTAAACCTTCCTCTGCAGGTGGGACCTTTTAAATTGTGCCCTGACGGATCAGATCTTGAATGACCTGTGGGATGAGGTGAATTTGGCAGGGTAGTTTCTGTGAAGTTTTCCCACTAGTCCTACAAAGAGAGGCTTGAAATCCTGCAACTCTTTCTCTTGCAGGGTCTTAAATTGACGGTTTACCAAAAAGAAAGCTTATCAAGTGAGCATCCATGATTTTACTTTTAAAATCAGGCAGAGGTTGTAACCTAAGCCTGGAGTACCTCCAAAGGATAGAAGCAGCTGATCTAGATGATGCTTCTTGCAGCATCATGGCTGCGTTTTATGGAGTGCCTAGTGACCTGTGCAGCCAATGAGAGGGTAGAGGCAACCTGTGCTTTATCCTTAAAGATCTGACTACCTCTGTGAAAATGCTTGATAATAAATTAAAATCTGATAAGAAAAAACTGGAGAGAGACTATAACGATTTCAGGAGAGGCCAGATATTCTCTTGGCCGAGAGAGAACACTTGGAAGAACAATAATGTTACATTCAAAGGAGCCACGGGCAGTGATTTAATCACTAATGAAAAACCGGCGAAAAGAAAGGAAGTCATGAATATTCATGAGAATGGAGAGAGAGACACACCTATTATGCTGACGTCATCTGGAAACGTTACCAACTGTTCTACTAGTTTGAATGCCATTCCTAAACCGAGAGTGGTTACTACTTACGCTACAGTAAATACTGGGAAGAATATAATTAATGAGATTGACACATTCTTTTTTGCATGAAAAAACAACGGAATTTTCAACAGCGGAGACAGAAGCGAATGCTGATGTCCGCCCGAAAATAAGAGATAAAAGAGGTACGAACAAAACAACTAATAACGGCTGCATCTCATATGAAGAGGATAGCCTGATAGAGAATGAGGACAATCACTCTTTTCCCTTCCCCATACGGGCTGCAGGGAAACAAGCATGGTCACCGTACAACAGAGTGAAGGGAAACAAGCATGGTCACCGTACAACAGAGTGCAGGGAAACAAGCATGGTCACCGTACAACAGAGTGCAGGGAAACAAGCATGGTCACCGTACAACAGAGTGCAGGGAAACAAGCACGGTCACCGTACAACAGAGTGCAGGGAAACAAGCATGGTCACCGTACAACAGAGTGCAGGGAAACAAGCACGGTCACCGTACAACAGAGTGCAGGGAAACAAGCATGGTCACCGTACAACAGAGTGCAGGGAAACAAGCATAGTCACCGTACAACAGAGTGCAGGGAAACAAGCATGGTCACCGTACAACAGAGTGAAGGGAAACAAGCATGGTCACCGTACAACAGAGTGCAGGGAAACAAGCACGGTCACCGTACAACAGAGTGCAGGGAAACAAGCACGGTCACCGTACAACAGAGTGCAGGGAAACAAGCACGGTCACCGTACAACAGAGTGAAGAAAAGGAAGAACTCAGAAGAGAGGCTCGAATTCCAGAAGAAGGTTCTGCGTCTCATACAGAAAGACTAACTGTGAATATCTCCAGGTATGAATTAAATGAAAATGAACTTTCCCTACTTGATAAGGGTTTATCTTTCATACCTGCTGCTAGTGCTGACATTGCTGATGTTATTATAGATGTTAAAATGTTTGTCAGGAATTTAGGTTTGAAACTACTATTCACAGATAATGATAATGCAAAAGATGCAAATGTATTTAAAAAACCATCAACGTTTATACCACAGTTATGCCCTGCACTTGAGGCTTTTGAGAAAGCTTGTGAAAGGGATTTAATAGCCAGTGATATGACTAATGTTAAACCTGAGTTTTATAATTTGAATCATGCTGAACGTGAAGCATTAAAAAGCCTACAAAATAACACCAATATTGTCATTAGGCAACCTGATAAAGGGGGCTCAGTAGTAGTATTAGACAGGACATTATATAATATGAAAATGAAAGATTTATTGAAAGAAACAGACACATATCATTGTTTGAATGCTGTGACTTTAGATAAAGTGATTAAAAGTGTTCCTGAGATGTTATATGATTTCTTGTTATGTAATATAATAGATGAAAATCTATACAAGTATTTCTTGGTTGAAAAGCCAGTCATTCCAACCTTCAGAGGTCTACCAAAGATGCACAAAAATTTATATGACCCCCCCAATGAGACCTATTGTATTGGGTAAAGGCTGGGCCACTGAGCCTATGTCTATTTATCTGGAGAAACAATTCAAACCAATAGTGAATAACAATGAGTCCATAATTAGAGAGACAGAGGAGTTTTTATACAGCTATGCTGAATACTTACATTCACATAGTGACTATACCAGTGATTTACTGGTTACATTAGATGTTGTTTCCCTTTTTACATCTATACCAAATCAAATCAAGTAGGGATGGAATATGTGAGATTGCTACTACTTGAGAAAAATATTCCTAATAACCAAGTCATACAATGGATGCTTATTCTAGAAGAATTGGTACTTGAGAACAATGTTTTTCTATATGATAATAATTATTATTTACAGAAAAAGGGTATAGCGATGGGCACTCCATGTGCTAATTCATATGCAAACCTTGTGATGGCATACTGGGAAGGAACTTATGTTTTAGGAAATGCACTCTTTGGAGAGAATATTAAGCTGTATAAACGTTTTGTGGATGATGTATTCCTCCTGTGGGGTGGTACACCCGAAGAGTTGGATCAGTTTATAGTTTATATAAATGGAACAACTAATTTTCTGAGATTTGAATGTTCTAAATCATTTGATAGGATAGAATTTTTAGATGTTCTCATTAGTAAAGATAAGAACACTGTTAATACGGATTTGTTTAGAAAACCTTGTCGAAAGAATAATCTATTACACTACAACAGTATGAACACCCTAGACACCTCTATCCCAATATAGTCAGAGGTCAGACATTAAGGGTCTCTAGGCTAGTAACAGATGATATGAGACATCATGAACAATGTGAGACACTAAGAGATGAATTTTTAAATAGAGGATACAACAAACAAGTATTGAACAAAATATTTCAGGATAATTCGTTGGAAAGAGAGGGTAGGGGTAGACCATTCCTACATAGGACTGGCAAAGATGGCAATAGTATAATAAGATTTAAGACAGGAACAGTTAAGAATAGAATAGTGATACCTTTTACAAACAGGAATAATACTATTAGAAACATTTTAACTAATAATTGGGGAATGTTATTGGTAGACGATAGGCTAAAAGATATTATAGGTGATAGGCCTGATATCACATATAAGAATATGAAATCATTCAAGAGGTTACTCTGCTATGAAAAAGGTAGCCCCTTTAACACAAAGGAAGGGTACGTTTCCATGCAGACATTGTAATCAATGTAGCTACACAGCAAAAGAAAATAGTTTTACACATCCTGATAATGGTAATAATTTCAAGTTTGATAGATATGCTGATTGTAGATCCAGGAACTTGATATATTTGGCAAAATGTTCATTATGTAAATCATTCTATATAGGAAAAACTAATAGAACACTACGGGAAAGAATTAGGGAGCATATATATGCCATAAATAGAGAGGATGATAGGAATGCTTTAGCCAGACATGTATTGAGTCTAGGATCTAAACATAAATTCACGTTTCAAGTACTTGAGCTAGTCAATAAAACAGATAGACTTGGTGATATAAAGAACCTCACTGAAGAAAAGGAAAACAAATGGATATTAAGGCTACAAGCACATAGAGGCCATGGCCTCAATGATAAAATATCACTTAACCTTTTCTAAAAGGGAGACCTTATAGTCATTAATATCCATACATGTACAGTAAACAAGTTCATATAACTTGCATACACTATTTCTGTACGTGTATACTTAGCCAAACATTCAGTGTAAGTATGTACGAACATATACATTTTTATATATATGTATTTTTTATATATATGTATATTTTCCACACACATATATATATGTATGTTTAATAATTTTATTATTATCTTTATACACTATTCTAGTTATTGATTTAGCTATGCCACATAGGATAGTGTTATACGTGACACCATTTTTTAGCTTGTTCTTATAAGTTGTAGGCTATTTTATATTAGTACTGCTAATTATTATTATTTTAAATTGTTCTATTCTTAATTTTAGTAGATGTGTCTTGTATAATATATAGGTATATTGCATTTACTATATATACAGCCGCAAGATATAGTCTTTTATATAAGCTACTAACATAGCAATACACCTTTAACAAGGGATGACTGTGATAGAGTTTTAATTATTCTAATTGCTTTAATTATTCAATTAACTATGAGTATATAAGAACACATTTTTTTAGATGTATTTTAAGTCTGAAGAAGCGTTGTTAAAACTCCTTCCTACAGCTGTTCGTTTGATGTTTTTAATTCTCCATTAAAGCCTGAAGAATCATCGTGGTGTGCCTCTTTTGTGTTTTTGGATACAAATAGGACTTTTCTCAAGAGACACTTCATCCAGTACTGGTTTGTCTTTGTTGCAACCTGTGCTTTACTGGAGGAATCAGTAACAGAAATGAGTTGGTCTAAGGCCTGGGATACCAGAACCAGGGCATATTTATCATAAGAGTTTGGTAGTCGATGGCTATGAAGGCCAGGTTTAAAAATATATAAATTGTTTTCCCTAACCTGTCCATTTTGCGGTCTTTATTTGATGGAAGGAAAGAGGAGGAAATCTGTCTGGATCGCTTACCTGGTGCGACAGCAATAACCGGAGGGTTTGCCAAGGGAGGCTTAATGAGGAATATACAGTTGTCCAGTACTTTATAGAACCTGTCTGGTCTCTTTGGTGCAGGTGGCTGGGAATCAGGAGCTTTGGAGGATGAGGCAAAGGCATCCAAGGATGACTGGAGGGATGGCTGAGGGAGAAGGGGAGTCCATCTGGAGATGCTCAGAATATCTTTTTTGAACATCTGTCACTTGAGTGGAATCTCACTTGAAATACTCCCTCACTTGGTAATTGTTTCCCCAAATCCAAAACCAACTTCATGCTTAAGATAGAAGTGGCGAACCTCATGACACCCATGCAGATGGACAAAACAGTTACGACTGCTGAATCATACACAAATGCACTCTATAAGCACTTACGAGTGCATGGATCGTGCCATTCCAAACAGAACCAAGACGTGATCCTCCAAACAAAGGAAGCCAATCTGGTGGTCCCCATGCCATAAACAAACTCTACAACAGAAGAAGAAACCGTTGCAAAAGAGATTAAAATCCCATGAGTGGAGGAGCACCCTGGTCAGCCTTAGTAAGAAGCTGAGATCCCTTATAAGATCCTCCAAAGCTAGCTACAAAAACAAAATCGCCACTGATTCTAGGGACAACCACAAAGCATTCTATAGCTATATCAAGAATTTCAATGGCAACACCCAGATCTGCTCCGAGTGAGAACACAACGGCACGAAAATTACACAACCAACTACTACTGCCAACATCCTGGCAGATAGGTTTAGTGCTAGCTTTACCCCCCCTCTCACTAGGGCCCATATCTATACAGGAAGAATGTAGAGTGCCTGTAATCACAACTACGCAGGTAAAAGCTGCACTCTCAAGCCAAAAACACAGCATCCACAGGACCAGACAACATCCCAGGCTGCGTTCTACACGAACTTCAGAACGAATTGGCTCCCCACCTAAGCACCATGTTCAATCATAGCCTCATGTCAGGCTTTCTGCCCACTGAATGGCGCACAGCAACAGTCATCCCACTCCACAAAGGGGGAGCCACCACTGATCCTGGGAACTATCGCCCTATTAGCCTGACGAGCCTGCTCTGTAAGGCCATGGAACATATCATGGAACTCAAAGACATTGGTAATCTCCAAACTCTGAACCCCACCCAGTTCAGGTTTGTGAAAGGCAGATCATGCCTCCTGAACCTGATCGACGACTTTGAGGTGGTCACCAAAGCCGTAGACGAGGGTAAAGTAGTTCACACAGCTTATCTTGACCTCACCAAGGCTTTCGACACCATCCCCCATTTTGGAATTATAGCTAAACTAAACTAGGTATAAATCCCTACGTCACAAGATGGGTTGCCAACTGGCTCACTGACAGAACCCACAATGTAAAAGTTTCAGACTACAAATCTGACTTCAAACCAGTGACAAGTGGAGTACCACGGGGTTCAGTCCTGGGACCTCTCCTGTTTGGCATCTACTTCTCCGAAGTACAGGCTAACACAGAAGGCCTTTGGCTAACAGAGTTCACAGATGACTGCAAACTAGGAGCCATAGTCAAGTCCTCAAATGATGTGGACATCCTACAGAAGGGCCTCACTAAGACAGATGCCTGGTGTCAGAGCTATGGCCTCAAGCTCAATGCCAAAAAGTGCGTCATCCCCTTTGGTAAAAACTCTGTACCCATGAACTACCACATAGGTGGCAGTCTACTTAACGCTGAATGTGTGATGAGACCTTGGGACTCAGGTGAACATTAGTCTCTCCTTTGATAATCACATCGCCACAGTAGTCAGGAAATCATTATACATGGCACACCATCACAAAAGTGTTCTCATCCAGGAAAAAAAAGAGGTCTTTGTTCCCCTCTACTCACTCATTAGACCCATTATAGAGTACAACACCCCTTTTAGAATGTACCTCACAAGACATACGCAGCAGCTGGAAAGGCCATAGAAATACCTCACAAAAAGGATTACTGGCCTCAAACAGATGACCTACACTGACTGCCTCAAAAAACTCCAGCTTTACTCCGTAGCATATCGCCTACTCCAAGGTGACCTCTGCCTAACATATAAAGTTATGTCAAACCCAGAGCTGTTGGACATGATGCACCTAAAGAAATCCAATCCCTCTGAGATGCACGCTCTAGGGACCCAAGCCTTGTCACCACAATAAACAGGACATTGTGGAGGGATAGATTTCTGTCCCAGAGACTTCCCATACTCTGGAACAAGCTACCCATCTATATCAAGCTAAGTTCTTCATTAGCACTCAAGAAAAATCTTGATGAGTGGATGGGAAATAGGAAATACATCCAGGGGATCACTTATATGGCTCTGCTCGACAGGGGCACAGGAAAAAAACTTTCATGGGTGGCGTAAGCCAGGCAGCCTTATTGGCTAGGCTTACTTAAGCCCTTGGGCCGATAGCCTAGTACCTACCTATGTAATGTCTTCTGGTAGGGAATCACATTCTAGAGTGTCCTTTTCTGAGTGAGCGTCAGTCTAGGATCCAAGGTCATTGTAGGAACTGAGGAAGTATCCTCAGCAGTGGAAGCTAGCAAAGAATGTTCAGGCAAACCCGATTCCCCCCAACATCGGAAACAGAAGTCGGGATAACCTCCGTGGATATTGCCAGTTGGAGAAACTACAGCAGTGTCCAAAACGGAACCTGCCATAGATGCCGAAGCCATCAGACGTACCTTAGTCCCTAGATGGGCAGCTGGAGGGATGCCTGAATCTGGATGCGAAGGCGCTTTTTCAGGCCTTAAAACTTTGGCCTTTTTCTTGGGCGGTTCAGCCAATACACCCGGTGTAGACTCCATGCCCAAAGCTAGTCCTAAGGCATTGGTTTTCAATGAAGAGATTAAGAACCACTAGACAGCTGCATAGGGTCTTTAGAACAATCGACTGGCAAATACAGCAGGATTTGTAGTTGTTGGAAGGCCCTAAGCAAAAGCGGCAGAGGTCATGGCTGCCTTTGTGCGGGATTTGACATCCGCACTTACATTTTCTCTTCCTAGATGACATGGACAGAATCAGCTAACAATTATGTAATGGACAGTAAACTAGAAGAAAATAAATGTTCCCCAATGGGGTACTTATCTTTTTAGACATCTCTGGTGCATAGCAGAAAGAGCGAGCCGATGTTTGACTGGCGGAAGAGAAGTTCTGAGGTTTGTGCATGCCGACATCACATTTATGGCCCACGGTTTATGGTACCTATGTGTAATGTACCAGGCACCATACAGCAGCCAGGTAAAGCTTTTATATATGGGCCGGATGTTCAGGTACCTCAGACGGAGGATCCCTCGTTTAGAATACTGCAACATGAGAATAGGAGGACATGTTAAGATACCGCTGACAGATACACTGACATCGGTCCTAGGACATCTGTTGGCTAGGAATGATGCAAAGACTCTGGGAATTGGACTGGTCGTGGGCTCTTGCATGGCAGGAAGACCTATGGATCAGCACTGCAACACCCGCTAAGAACACTGAAGGTTACTTGGATATGGGGCCTTGCAGCACAGCAGAAGTAAACTCTGCCCCCAGTCCTAGAAGTTGTCCTGAAGTCAGTGTTTGGAGAAACTGTGCTTCAAGGAGAGCTTGGGTAGTAAATCCAATAACCCCCCCCCCCCCGAAGGCTGTGGTAACAGCAGTGACTCTACTGCACTGGACCTTGATCTAGCCTGAACAGGTATGCCATTGCTTGAGTAACAAAAGAAAATGCAATGAGCCAACCATTTTGAGTTTGCTTGTTAACGCACCTACTCCTTTTTGTATAAAAACAAGGGCAGGACGAGAACTTCTACAATTCCTTAATTCCGTGCAAGGAAAATCTCAACCTGTCTGGGTATATCAATGGAATGCAAGATCCTTTGTCCTGAATTCCATAACTTAAAAAAATATTAGTTGAAGACCTGATTCAAGGTCATTTCAGATAAACATGTTTGGCATGAAAAGGGCTGATGTGCAGGAATACTCAAAAAAAAAAAAGTTATTTGCACATCAAGGCTTGAAGCTCAAATTCTCCTGCAAGTTATGCATTTACCATAATATAGGAGAACATTAATTCATGTCCGTCCAATATGACTTATGGATCTTTAAGCCACTTGTTAGATCTAGCCAAGCAAAAATAGTACTGCAGCCTCAAGCACCTTTAAAGACCCCCCCCCCATCATGCTCCAGCACACAAGGTTACCTCAGAGTTTTAAGCTAAGGATAGGAAGCCTAGTGTAATGTATGGAATAAAAATATCCTTCAGGTTCCACAAATAACAACAGGAAGGGGGATGGGGAGCTGTCATATCAGATGGACATGAAAGGATCCAACATAAGAGCAGGACTTCCATATCCAATTCATTCAGTCCACTGATTCAACTTATGGGTCAGAATCCCAAACTACCTGAACCTGCCCTCTTGGATGCATTATGAAAGGAGACACTTAAGGATAGGGGCTCCAGAGGAAGCCCTAGTCCTTGAAATGGAATCAAACGTAGTGCTTGAAGTACACAGTGATGACCATGTCGCTGCAGCACAAATCTCATCAACTAAAACAGCCAGCCAACTTATGAACTTAATAAAATCCACCAAAGTCAAGTTTGAGGCTAAAACAGCTACTCAAGCCAAAGACAATCCCAAGGCATTTTTAAGTTATGTTCATAATCTCAAAACACAACACAGCAAAGCGCTGAGCTGATTGTAAATGTTACCTACATTGAGACTAAAAATATAGTGAACATACTGGCCAATAAATTTAGTTCCAACTTTACCCCCCTCTCCCTTCCACCTGCCCCTCAAGGTGTACCTAAAACTGGCACATCTCCAGCTATCACACAAGACCAAGTCTTAAAAGTGCTATCAAAAGCTAAAAGTACTGCATCGATGGCTCCGGACATCATCCCTGGATGCATCTTAAATAGTATGAAGCACAATTTAACCACGCCCCTAACACTTAAATCTCTCCATACAGGTTTTGTACAAAGCAAATGGAATAGATCTACAGACATCCTCTGCATAAGGCAGGACCTTCCACCGACCCACAAGTCTGACCAGCCTCATATGCAAAAGCCATAGAAACACTTATGGAATTTATCAATCAGGACATTGTGAGCCTCCAAACACTGGACCTGTCAGTTTGTCATGCTTACTCAACTTTTTTTTTTTTTTGGAAAAGTCACCAAAGCAATGGATCACAGGAAGTTACTTAGCTAATAGCCCTTACAAGCCTAGGCAAGTTCGACCCTCATTTCCATGATCGGCACCTATTGCCCTTGTCCAAGAGGAACACAATTGGAACCCCAGGGGTGAATTTACGGTTACCCATCCAACTGCCCAGACTACATTTGAAGAGGGCCAATAAAGTGCTCCGTTTGACATGAAGTGCGAGTCTGCCCCAAGATGTGGTAACCTCTTGGAGACCAATCTGTCCCTCAAGCAGGTTCTATAAATGCCACATACCAGGTAAAGGTCTTTAGAGCGAGTAACCCCCATATACCATTTTGCTTACGGAGATGCAGTATTTCCAATAAAGCAGGGTCAGCTTGCCTTGTATGCAAGGCACAAACTGCCTCAGAGTAGCCTGAATGAAACAAAATAAAGTGACAGTGATTTCAGATGAGCCACATATGACAGATGCTGATAACCTATAATTTTCCTTGTGAGAACTCTTTGTGGTCTCCAACTGCTGCAGGTACTTGGAACAGTACATACCAAAAGGGGTGTTGTACTCCATTATTGGCCTGAGGAGGGAATGGTACAGGGAGGTTGTAACTTCTTTTTTTCTGGAAGCAATGTCCTTATTTATGACATGAGCAACATAGAATGCCTTCTTACCACTGTGGAAACATGGTGGTCGCAGGTGAGTTTGCTGTCAACCTGAGTGCCCAGGTCTCTCACCACTGAGTTCATACTTAAGGTGTTTCTATTGATGTGGTAGTTAGCAGGAACATCGCCCTTACCAAAAGGGATAATACATTTTTTTTTGCATTCAGTTTAAGGCCATGACTGTGGCACCAATCATTTGTGCAAGACCCTCTTGAAGGATGTTGACATAATTTGGATATTATATGACAGTTTGCAGCCATCAGCAAATTTGGTCAGCCACAGACCTTTAGTTTTTGCTTGTACTTCGGAGAAAGATTCCGAACAGCAGAGGTTCCAGGACTGATCCTTGTGGAACACCACTGGTTACAGGTCTGCTGTTAAAGGTGGATTCCCCTATTTTGACTACATGGGTTCCAGTGAGCCCAGTCAGCAACCCATCTAACAATACATGGGTTGATATCTAGCTGGGAGAGTTTGTCAATTATGTCCGAGTAGGGGATAGTGTCAAATGCCTTAAGTCTTGGTAGGCTGCATGCTCAGATTTCCCCTCGTTCAGGTCCTTGTGACTGTTTCAAAGTCATCCACCAGGTTTAACAGGCATAATCACCCTTTGACAAAGTGTTTGGAGATTACCTACATCTTTGTTGATAAGGTCCATGATGATTCGCTCCATAGCCTTGCAGATAAGCTTAGTCAGGTTAATAGGTCTATAGCTCCCAGGGTCAGTAGAAACACCACCCTTGTGCAAGGAAATAATGGTGGCCATTTTCTATTCAGCTGGGATGAAGCAGGTGCTTAGCCTACGATTGAAGAGTACCCAATGGTGTTGCTAATTAGGTTGGAGCCCATGTAGGACGCAGCCTGGGATGCTATCAGGTCTCATAGATGCTGTGATCCTGGCTTTAGAGATGGTGTTAGTGACCTGCTCTTTAGAGCTACAGGGTAAGGGACAGATGGCAGGGATGTCATGGGGTACACGTGTGGCAGGGACAGGGGAGTGAAGTATTCACAGAACCGGTCACTCAACAGGTTAACTATGTCCATAGGCCCAGTATATGTGATATCATTACCAGTTCGGCACAAATCTGGGCCTTTCCTTTTAGGTTATGGATGTAACTAAAGAATGCTTTATGGTTGTCTAGTTCAGGAAGCTAATTTGTATTCATAGTTTGCTTTGGAGGACTTCAAAAAGTCTTATTTCCTTGTTTAAGTTAATGTTTCCAGTTTAGAGCTCAATCCCTCTTACTCTTAGCAATTTATTTCTCCTATTGTAAAGCCTGTTAATGGCAGTTGTCCACCAGGCAGGTCTGCTCTTCCTTGCGAAGCTTGTTTTGGTCCTATCAGGTATGGCAGAGTCAATGCAGTTATTCAGGTGTTTGTATAAAGCACTGGTATAGAACTCGGCACAGCTGCCAGTTCCATCAGAGGGGGGAGGTGCAGAAAAGCTATTTATACCATCCCATAAGAGGTTATAATTTGCTTTGGAGAATTTTTTTTTTTTTTTTTTTTTTTAAGTTTAGTTGCTGCTGGGGGGTGGGGGTCAGGTGTGATAGCTACTTCAACTTCAAATGAGACTGATCTGTGTGGTCAGATCTCACCAGGGAAGACCTCACAGTGGGGGTGCTACAGTGGTCTCCATATTGGTAAGCACCAGATCCAGGACATTGGCACCCCCCTTGAGGGGGTGTCAACCAGCTGGTCCAGGTCACTGGAGTTAAAGTTGAGGAACCTTTGGGCAAGTGAGTTTGAGCACGAGTAATTTGCCCAGTCAATGGAAGAGTAGTTAGTCATCCAAAACCACAGTGTTCGGATTATCTTGATGGACCCAAGTAGATCCAAATAGGCGGAGTGGGTGCCCTCATTCATGGAGGGGGTCCTGCGGCTGGCAATGACAAATAGGAGTCCCACCAATGGTTAACTGCACCTGAAGTATCTCCAGGGAATCAGCTGTTTGACCAATCTGGAGGTGTATTTATCTGTAATGAAAATTGATACACCATCTTCTTTAGTTTTCATGCCTTCAGTTTGCAGTCTGAATGTGTGGAAGGAGATGTAACCCTGTATGGCTGGGGTGCTCTCAACAGCCTCAAACCAGGTCTCCATGACTGCACAAATGTCTGCATCTTCCATGGTGAAAACAGTTTCCAGTGAGTGTGCAGTTTCATGTTAAGACTCCTAGCGTTTATCAGCATAACCTTGAGGTTTTTAAGATAGAGTTTTTCATCTTAGGAATTTTGTCCTTGAGACACTGCCTAAAAAAGGCACTACGGGGGTGGCAAGAGCCATAGCCAGTAGCCAAAATCCCAGGGGTGACAGATGAAGACCATCTCTGGTAAAGCATCGAGGTCTATCATTTCATCCCAGGCTGACAGATACTGGATCTCCTTAGAATGATACCAGAAACTAAGACAATTTTTGAAGTCAATCATTTTCTGTTTGTATTGAGGCATCATCCTAGGGGGAAGGCAAAATGCTGCTTAAGGCTAGGGACATACCTGCCTGAGATGCATAGTCTGAGAGCTCAGTCATGTCTCTCTATACAGTCCAGAGAAGTAAGTCTCAAGTTGTTCACACCAACAGGGATTACGATGGAGTCGGGTCTATATTAGATCACTGAACACTTCAAAAAGCGAACGGTGATTAATCGACCCTATGTAAGCAAAAGCTTACAATTTCAAACTGTCAGAACAAAGATTTTTTTCCCCTAGGGAAAAATAATCTCTGTTCCAACAACCAAAAACAAACACACATACTTTAAACATTACATTAAGTGGGGGGCTGTGCACCCCACACACCCCCTACTTAAATATACCAAATCCAAGACCGCACTACAATGCCGAAAACGGCAAAGTAACGAAGCGGCCAAGCGGATTCTTTCCCTGGGAAAGAATTCACTTAGAAGCCGCTTCGATATTTTGCCATTTCAGGCTTTTGAGTTCGAACAAGACGCATTCAAAAGAATGCATCTTCGGTCTTCTAATAGGGAACCGATGGAGTCATAACAGTACCTGTTGAGAGACTCGAGTGTGTGCGATATGGCAGATCCTGGCACCTATCAGACAACTGACAGTGACCTTTTCTTATTCAGCCTAGTGAGCAGGATGTCTGCCTCACAATGGAATCTCCTACAACTAATGTGTTTGGTTTTGTGGTTTGCCTTAAGGGCTTGATGGGTGTGACACCGGTATGTGTACTGCAGAGGAAGTATGTGCAGCGTGCTTGTGTTTGGGAGGTCTCTGGTGTTTAGGAACGCTTCTGGTGAGAACCTCCGCATACACAGTTATGAGTGATGTAAGCTTGGGTAGAGCTGGAGGTGAGATTTGCATGCTGACAACATGCTCATCGTCATATGTACTAAGTGGTGTTTGAGAGGACAAGGATTCAAGGTTCTTAACATAGTTGCATCTCTCACATGTTGAGAGATGCAACTATGTTAAGAAAGTACAGCTGTGTACACTTACCATAAATGTAGTTGTTAGAGTGTATTCACGGTTGCAGTCATTACGTTTGGGTTATCTGCTTACAGGTAGCCCTCAGCCAGCATGATCAAAGTCTTGGGTCCTGCATCGGTTGCTGTCTCTTCTTCCATGATGTCAGGTAGTCAGGGGTATAAAGCATACAGCCGACGCCATTACATCAGTTTTTCTTGCCCCAGATGTCAGGGGCCCCCATAATGGGAAGCAATTATATACAAGGTTACACCACCAACAAAAAGCAAATAGACCAGAAAGCTTAAATGCAGTAAACAAGGAGAGTTATAGCCAATAGAAGTCGGGGAGCTGGAAGAAGGATAAACCAGGACTGCAACAGTGAATACACTAACATCTATATTTATGGTAAGTGTACACAACTGTACCAAGTTCTTAGTGTTTCACTGTTGCAGTCATTACATTTGGGTAGATTCCAAAAGCTAAGGAAGGGAGGAGGGAATTAAGACAGCATTAGGACCAGATAATAAGCCCTGCAAGACTGCAGTGGCAAAACCAGCTCTGGATTTAAAAAAATAGGCAAATGGTAATGCTTGATGAAGGTATGAACAGAACTCCAGGTAGCAGCTTCTAGGATATCTCTGGTAGGAACACCTCTGAGAAAGGCTGTTGAAGTAGATGCAGCCCTGGTGGAATGTGATCTTATCCCTTGTGGGAAGGTTTTCCATGGTGCTTATAGCAAAAATGAATGCAATGGCCTATCCCCTTAGAAATGGTTTGCTTTGAAATGGCCTTCCCCTCTGCCCCTGCAGCAAAGACAACTAAACGCGGTTCAGTTTTCCTGAGAGAATTAGTCCTGTCCAAATAAAATCTAAGTTGTCTGTGCATGTCCAAAGAGTGCAGTATTCGTTCTCCTTTGTTCTGTGGATTAGAAAAGGTTGGCAAATGAATGGATTGATTAAGGGCCACACTGGATACCACCTTGGGCATAAAGGAAGGATTGGTCCTGAGGGACACCCTTTCTGCATGAAAGATGATGAAGGGCTCCACTGCCATGAGGGCCTGTAATTCAGACACTCCTCTTGCTGAAGTGATGGCTAGAAGAAAGGCTGTTTTCCAAGAAAGGAATTTCAACTCTGCAGTTGCAGCTGGCTCAAAAGGAGGTAGCGTGAGCTTTTCCAATACAAAGTTAAGGTACCAGGCTGGAGTAGGGGCTCTCCTGGGTGGTCTTAATTTTTTGTCCCCTCTGAGGAATTGCTTCAGCAGGGGGTGACAGAAGAGGGGTGGGTTCAGTATTATAATGTGCGGAAATGGCTGAGGCATGAATTTTACTAGAAGAGAAGGAAAGGCCCTTGTGAAGCATCTCTGTTAAGTATTGAATATGCGGTAAGCTGGGCACTGTTGTGCCCATCCCCTGAGTTTGGTTCCAGGAACAATATCTTTTCCACTTTTCAGTATAAGATTTTCTACTACTAGGCCTCCTTGCCTCCAGAATGACATCCAGCACTTTGCTTACTGAGGGATGGTATTGGAGAGCTCAGGTAATTAGCCAGGTTGCAAGGTTCAGGGTTTGAAGCTGGGGATGCAGAATCTGGCCCTCCTGCTGGGCCAGCAAGGAAGGGGTCTGAGGCAGGTGCCATGGTTCCAGCAGTGACATATTGCGCAAGAGGGGGTACCAATGTTGACGTGGCTAGTTTGGTGCAATGAGTATTGTCCTTGGGTTGTCCTGTTTGATCTTTAGGAGAACTTTCGAGAGGAGAGGCAGAGGGGCAAGACAAACTGAGAGGCTTTCCTAGGTGACGGACAGGGCATCCACTTTCCAAGCTTGTCTGTAGGGAGTCATTGTGCAGAAATTGTCCAATTGGTAGTTCTGAGGGGAGGCAAACAGGTCCATCTCTGGGCTCCCCCATTTGTTTCTCAAAATGTTGAATATCTTTGGTTCCAGTTTCCACTCGTGTGGGTCCATGCGATTTCTGCTTTGGTAGTCTGCCAGTGAATTTAGCTTGCCTGGCAGGAATTGAACTTGTAGGTGCCCTTGGTAGCTCAAGGCTGAGTTCCACAGAGCCATGGCTAGTCTGCAGAGAGGGTATGAGTGGGTTCCTCCCTGCTTGTTTATGTACCACATAACAGTGGTGTTGTCTGTCTTTACCAATAATTGTCCTGGAAGAATGTGGTCCTTGAAGGCTGTCAGAGACTTCTGTACAGCTAACATTTATTTTTGACTGATATGCAGGTGCATTTGACTCTGGTTCCATTTGCCCTGAATGCACTGCCCTGCCAAGTGAGCCCCCCCCCCATGCATAGTCTGATGCGTCTGTTGTTAGGGTTGGTCGGCAGGGGGTAGAGTGAATGGCAGTCCCTTGTTGTAGCAGGCCTCTGCCCACCAAAGGAATTCTGTCTTTATACAAGAAATGATAGGAATCATTGATTCCAGGTCCTGAGAATGTTGACACCAGAAGCTTTTTAGATACCACTGTAGTTTCCTCATATGCAGTCTTGCATATGGAATTAGTAGAATGCAGGAGGCCATGAACCCCAGTGCTTGCAGTATTTTCCTTGCAGACACCTGGGTCTTTGTGGCCAGTAGTTTGAATTAGGCTGTCAAACTTGTTTCTCTGGCGTGATGTAGGCCATCTGGGAAGTTGGGTTCAAGCTTGCTCCCAGGAATACAATTTACTGGCAGAGTACTAGGTGAGATTTCTTTTCGTTTATGGTGTACCCCGGTGAAGTTAGCAGTTTCTTTACAAATACCAGATGATTTAACAGCATGTCCTGGCTTTCTGCCTGAATTAGACAATCATTCAGGTAGGGTTTTTGACAGAAGTAGCCTTAATGCCTTTGGGTCCCTGTGAAATGGTCTCTGGGTCCGCAGTAGGATTCTTAAACAGGAAAGTACAGTTGTGCACACTTACCATAAATGTAGATGTTCGAGTGTATTCACTGTTGCAGTCATTACATTTGGGGTAATCTGCTGGCAGGTTGCCCTCAGTCGGCCTGATTAACAAAGCCTTGGGTCCTGTGTCGGATGCTGTCCCTTCTTCCATGACGTCAGGTCATCAGGGGTATAAAACATGCAGCCAACGTCATTACCTCAGTTTTTCTTGCCCCAGATGTCAGGTGCCCCCCGAATGGGGAGCAAAATAAAATTTAAAACACAAAAATATACTTCCAACCAAAAGCAAATACATCAAAAAGGCTTTTAAGCATAGTAACAGCAAGTAGAGGTATAGTCAGAGAAAACGCAGGGGGCTGGAAGCAGGGTAACCAGGACTGCAACAGTGAATACACTTGAACATCTACATTTATGTTAAGTGTACACAACTGTACTATGTTCTTCGTGTTTCACTGTTGCAGTCATTACATTTGGGTAGATTCCCAAATCTATGGTTGGGAGGGTGGATTTATACAGCATTAGGACCAGCTATAAGGCCCTGCAAGATAGCAGTGGCAAAGCCAGCTCTGGATTTAGAGAAAATTGGTAAATGATCATGCTTGGTGAAAGTATAAACTGAACACCAGGTAGCAGCTTCTAGAATATCCCTGGTAGGAACTCCTCTAAGAAAAGCTGCAGAAGTAGATGCAGCCCTGGTGAAATGAGATCTGATCCCCTAGGGGATAGGTTTTCCATGGTGCTTATAGCAGAAATGAATGCAATGGCTTATCCATTTAAAAATGGTTTGTTTTGAAATAGCCTTTTCCTCTGCCACTGCAGGAAATGCTACCAGCAGTTCAGATTTTCTTCGAGTTTTAGTCCTGTCCAAGTAGAATCCAAGTTGTCTGTGCACATCCAAATAAATGTAGAATCCGTTCCCCTTTGTTTTGCGGACTGGGAAAGAAAGTTGGCAAATGAATGGACTGAATAAGAGCCACACTAGATAACACCCTGGGCATGAAGGATGGATTGGTCCTGAGTGACACCCTGTCTGCATGAAAGATGATGAAATGCTCCACTGCCATAAGGGCCTGTAACTCAGATATCCTTCTAGCTGAAGTGATTGCTACAAGGAAGGCTGTCTTCCAAGAAAGAAATTTCAAGTCTGCAGTAGCAGCTGGCTCGAAAGGAGGTAGAGTGAGTTTCTCCAATACAAAGTTAAGGTCCCAGGCAGGGGTTGGAGCTCTCCTGGGTGGTCTCAAGTTTTTGGCCCCTCTGAGGTTCTGCTTGAGCAGAGGATGAGAGAAGAGAGGAGGTTCTGTGTTATAATGAGCTGAAATGGCTGAGGCGTGGATTTTGATGGAGGAAAAAGACAGGCCCTTGTGACGCATCTCAGTTAAGTATCGTAAAATCTGAGGTAAATTGGGTGCTGCTGTGCTTATCCCTTGAGATTGATTCCAGGCACAGAATCTTTTCCATTTGTCAGCATAAGGTTTTCTAGTACTAGGTCTTCTCGCTTCCAAAATGACATCCATCACAGGTTTGCTGACGGATGCCAAGTGTGAATTTAAGTGATTAGCCAAGCTGCAAGGTTCAATGTTGAGAGCTGAGGGTGCAGAATATGGTTCTCCTGCTGAGAAAGTAAGGAAGGTGTCCTGGTGATATTTGTGACACTGCACAGGAACAGGTACCAGTGTTGGCGTGACCAGTCTGGAGCAATCAAAATAATTCTTGGTTTGTCCTGCTTGACTTTTAACAGAACTTTGCAGAGTAGACGCAGAGGTGGAAAGACTGATAGGTTTTTCCAGCTGAAGGACAGAGCATCCACTTTCCAGGCTTTTTTTGTGGGGAATCCTTGTGCAAAATTTGTCCAGCTGGTAGTTCCGGGGGAGGCAAATAGATCCATGTCTGGGCTCCCCCATTTGCTTGTCAAGATGTTGAAAATCCGTGGTTCCAGTCTCCACTCGTGTGGGTCCTTGAGATTTCTACTTAGTCTGCCAGTGTATTTAATTTTCCTGGCAGGAATTGAGCTTATAGGTGCACTTGGTAGCTCAAGGTAGTGTTCCACAATGCCATGGCTAGTCTGCAGAGGGGGTAAGAATGTGTACCCTCCTGCTTGTTTATGTACCACAACTGTAGTGCTGTCCGTCTTTACCATTAGTTGTCCTGGAAGAATGTAGTCCTTGAAAGCTGTCAGAGCATTTTGTACAGTTAACATTTCTTTTTGATTGATATGTAGGTGCATCTGATTTTGCTTCCATTTGCCCTGAATGCACTTCCCTGCCAGGTGATCCCCCCCCATGCATAATCTGATGCGTCTGTAGTTAGGGTTTAGGCAGCAGGGGGTAGCGTGAATGGCAGTCCTTCGTTTTGGTGGAACTCCAGGCGTAGGCACGGTACGACTGGAAACATTGTTTCCAGGCTGTGACAATGCTGACTCCATAAACTTAAGTACCACTGAAGTTTCCTCATATGCAGTCTTGCATATGGAATTAGAAGAATGCAGGAGGCCATGAACCCCAATGCTTGCAGTATTTGTCCTGCAGACAGCAGGGCTTTTGTGGCCACTTGTTTGAAGTAAGTTACCAAATGAATTTGCTTTTCTGGTGTGAGGAAAGCCATCTCAGCAGTTGTATTCATGCTTGCACCCAGGAATGTAATCTGTTGAGAGGGTACCAGTTGGGATTTCTTTTTGTTTATGGTGTACCCTAGACAAGTTAGAACCCTTTTTACAATCGCCAGATGACTTAGAAGTATGGCCTGGTTTTCTGCCTGAACTAGACAATTGTCCAGGTATGGATATATTTGAATATTTCTTTGCCTGCAATATGAAATTACTGGAGCCAGGCACTTTGTGAATACCCTGGGCGCAGTAGACAAACCAAAGGGCAGTGCAGAGAACTGATAATGCAAGTAGCCTGCTTTGAAGCGTAGGTATCTTCTGCAAGATTTCCTGATTGGGATATGTAGGTAAGCTTCTTTTAGATCTAGAGTTGCCAACCAGGCATCTTTGCCTAGCATAGGAAGTAACTGAAGAGTCAGCATCTTGAATTTTGGAATGTCCAGAGAGGTGTTTAGAGCAGACAGGTCCAGAATTGAACGCCATCTTTTCTGGGTACCAGGAATAGCCTGGAATAGAAACCTTGTCCCTTTTCCTCTTCTGGTACCGGTTGAATAGCCCCCATGTTTAAGAGGGAAAGTACTTGTTTCTGAGCGTCTGCCCACTGATTTGGAGGCAGGTCTAGCCACCCGTTTGGTGTTGGTAATGTGTGGAAATGAAATCTGCATCCCTGGGACACTATATTTAAACCCGTGTGTCCTGGGTTATGAGTTCCCAGTTTTTTGCATGAAAAGCAATCTTTCCTCCCAAAGGGGCGGCTGAAAGTTAAGTGCTTGGTAATTTTAAAGGAAAGTCATTGAGACTGTATCATAGGGGGTGGAGGCCCCCCCATTGCTTAGGTCCGAGAGTCCCCTGGGACTGAAACCTGGTGCTTTTGGTGTGTCTGGGTTTGGCTTGAAAGGATCTGGAAGGAGCTGGAAAGGACCAATTCTTGGTAGGCCAGTGCCTACTAAATCTTGGAGGTTGCACTTGTAAGAAATCTTTTACAGTTTGCATACATTTAGCCTCATCTTCCATCCTTTTTAAAACTTCTTCAGCCTTATTGCAAAACAGGCAGTCTTGATTTACAGGACCATGCAACAATTTTGCTTTAACATGATCAGGCAGAGATTGCTCCTTAAGCCAAGCATGCCTTCTAAGCACAGAGCCAGTAACAGCAGCCCTGCAAGAAGCCCCTAAAGAATCAAAACCCACATTGCAAAGTATGTTTTCCAACTTGTTCAGCAGAATGCAATAAATCCTGTAAATCTTTATTTTCCACACAGTCAGAAATCATCATTTTCTGTTTAAACAGTCCAATAATATGCTGTTGATATTTTAACATATGAAATTGGCAGTTTAAAGCCCTGATAGACAAGGTTGCAGAAGTATGAATCTTTTTACCCCATCTATCCAGCGCCCTGGAGTCTTTATCAGAAGGGGTAGGATTTTTAGCAGTAGAAGCCTTAATGCCCTTAGGCCCTTAAGAAATGGTTTCCGGATCTGCAACAGGATTTTTGAAAAGGAACTTGTGGGACTCTGGAACCCTGTGGTATCTGTCAGGTTTACAAGGAGCTGGAGGTGGGGAATCCGGAGCCATACTGGATTCCGAAAACACATCAAAAATGTCTAGTACAGGAGGTATAGCCAAAGGCCTATGCGGAGGTAAAAGAAAATCCCTAAGCCTCTTTTTTGAATCAGAGAATTCCTGACTTTCCCAGTGGAAATACACCCGTAAGGTATGTAAAGTTTCACCAAGAGAGAAATCCTCAGGGGGGAAGCAGAGGGAATGGAATCCTCTGCATCAGAATCCTCATAAGTAGGCATGGACAAATCCAGGTCAGTAGAAGAGTCAGAAGAAACAGAATCCTGATCAGAAGATTCATAGTCAAGCTCAGGCCTAGGCCTCTTAGAAAAAGGGGGGGGGGGGGGTTTGACTACCCCTGATTAGAGTAATTAGATCTTCAGCAATTTTTCATTTGCTTTATTAGGCATGGGGGCCTGAACATGTTGCATGGGCGTCGGTTTTTTCGACACAGATTGAGATTTAGGCCTTAGTATTGAAGGTGGAGTTGGTTTGATATGCAAGCCTGTAGGCCTGAATCCACCCTCAGAAGCCAGTGCCTGCACAGCGGTTCCGGACCCATCCAAGGTAGACACAAATGCGGGTTCCATAGATGGTGGAGGTGGCCTAATGGTTAAGGTGTTTGCCTTATAAACACAAGGTGCAGGGTTTGAGGGGCAGTTAGCTTAGTACTAATCTATGAATCTATGAATCTATGACGCATCTCGTGGCATACCGGACTCTGAAAGGGTCTCAGTAGAGGCCTGCGAGTGAGAAGTAGCAGGTATCAGGGGCTGCGAAAGAGCGTCACTGAGAACCGGCAAACTGGCTTAGGAGAAGCGTCGTCGGCAGTTTTGGACCTCAACGGCCTGTCTCTATCTTTGCGTTTTTTCAAAATTCTGGTGGTTGGAAGGCTAACCGATGTCATTTCTGGATAATTGAACAGAGAACCGAAATATTTAGAGGCAAAAATGTACCAACGAATAGTGCGCCGATTAAATAAAGCACAAAATTGACAGCAAGGTACGTCGTGGTCAGGGCCTAGGCAAGGAATACAGTACAGATGAAAATCTTTATGAGGTATTTGCTTTCCACAAGTAATGCAATTGTTAACTTTTACTCACATCGGAAAGGAGAAAGAAAAAAGTTCCCCCAATGGGGTATATAGCTTTAAGTTGAAGACTTCGGTTCTGAAACTCGAAAATGAAAATTTCAGGAGTCGGCCAACCGGCACTTGCAAACTGCTTCTGCTTTGGGCACCGCACGGCAAGAAAGACTGAGGTAATGACATCAGCTGCATGTTTTATACCCCTGACGACCTGACGTCATGGAAGAAGGGACAGCATCTGACGCAGGACCCAAGACTTTGTTAATCAGGCCGACTGAGGGAAACCTGCCAGCAGATTACCCCAAATGTAATGAATGCAACAGTGAAACACAAAGAACATCTTGTGAGAGTCAGATACTTTGTAATGCCTGTCAGGTTTCCTGGGAGCCGGAGGTAAAGTGTCTGGGGCCAGGCTAGAGTCCAAGAAGGCACCTACAATGTCCAGTACAGGAGGGATAGCTAAAGGGCCTGTGTCGAGGTAGGAGTAAGAATTCCCTAAGCCTCTTTTTGGAGTCAGAGTAATCCTGGCTTTCCTAGTGGAAATGCTCCCTAAGAGTGTGCAAAGTTTCACCAAAAGAGAAATCTTGTGAAGGGGAAGCAGAGGGAATGCAGTCCTCTGCATCAGAATCCTTACAGGTAGATAAGGGCAAATCCTGGTCATCAGAAGAAAAAGAACTTTCAGAATCCTGATCAGGAGAATCATAAGGAAAATCAGTTCCAGGTCTCTTAGAGGGAGAAGGCTGGCTTCCCTTAAAGTAATAAGGTCTTCAGCCATTCTCATTTATTTTTTAGGCATATGGGCCTGACCATGTGGTTTGGATGTCGGTTTTCTAGGAGTGGATTGAGTTTTAGGCCTTGAAGAAGATAGCTTTAGTTTGTGCAAGTCAGTAGGCCTGAATACACCCTCAGAAGCCGGTGCCTGCACAGCGGCTCCGGACCCATCCAAGGTACAGACATCAGCAGTTTCCATAGTCGAAGCATCTAGCAGCATACCGGACTCCGAATGGGTCTCAGTAGAGGCCTGCGAATCTGAAGTAGCGGGTATCAGGGGATGCGAAAGCACCTCACTGAGTACCGGCGAACTGGCGACTAGCTTAACGGAAGCGTCGTCGGCAGCTTTGGACCTATGCGGTCTGTCTCTGTCTTTATCTTTGCATTTTTTCGCAATGTCGGTAGTCAGATGGCTTACCCAAGCCATTTCTGGATAATTAAACAGAGTACTGAAATAGTTTGATGCGAAAATGAACAGACGACGAATAGTTCGAGGATTGAATAAGGCACAAAACCGACAGCGAGGGACGTCATGGTCTGGGCCTAAGCAAGGAATGCAGTACGAATGAAAATCTTTGAGATATTTGCTTTCCACAATTAATACAATCGGTTTAGAGCAAGAAAAAGAATCCCCAATGCGGTACTTAGCTTTTTTGAAGACTTTGGTTCTGAAACTCGAAAACGAAAATTTCAGGAGTCGGCCGACCGGCACCTGCTAACTGCTTCTGCTTCAGGTACCGCATGGCAAGAAAGACTGAAGTAATGATGTCGGCTGCATGCTTTATACCCCTGACTACCTGAAGTCATGGAGGAAGAGAGAGCAAACGACGCAGGACCCAAGACTTTGATAATCAGGCCGGCTGAGGGCTACCTGCAAGCAGATAACCCAAATGTAATGACTGCAACAGTGAAACACAAACATCATCATAGCTGCATCTCTCACATGTTGAGCTTGTGTGGACTAGGAGTAGAGGGTTGTCGGTGAGCATGAGGCAGTTGCTACACTGCCTCAGGATGCCCATGTCAACCTAGCTGGCTGGGGAAACTGGGGAATTGTCTGTCTACAGTGTTAGGTAAATTTATATGCTCAGGAAAAGAGGCTGCACTTAGGAACGGCTAGTGCGTGAGAGTTGTATTGGTACCTCTGAGGCTAGGCTTTGTGTTCAACCTGATACTAGAGCAAAGTCCTGAAAAACCTAGGGAGGACAAGATAAATGCTACGGAAAAATTTAACAAGCAACGTGTTTGCATCTAAACACCAATGGTGACCACCGCTATGCAGCAGTGCATGATGGTGAGCTACATGCAGACAAGTGCAAATGCAGGCCTTAAACAAGAGATGACCCTCAACTCAAACTAGTCAAAGATGCTCTCTCTGAGCATTACTCCAATCACCCTCGATAAGATGGGACCCAGACAACACTCTCCCCCAATGGTGCTGATGAGGATGGCTTGAATTTGGTGCTCAAAAGTTACAAAACAGACCCAGAAACAGTAAACCCGGAACTGAGCTATGCTACAGTTGAACTAGTACAGTACACAGTAAAATATCTCAAAAAAATAGTTCAGACAATTCAAGGGTGCAAATACAAATGAAGCATGCCTCACATTGTTCAGCATCTCAGCGAAGAGCTGGTTTTAGTGCTAAAGTGATACCAAACAAAACAGCTAGTCTGAATCTAGACTATGCTATAAATTGCAGAAGTACTAGACATTCAAAGTGCATAAAATCATAGTCACAACAGCACAAAACAATTTAAAGCAGCAATTCCCAGCTTAGAAGGGTGTAGGACATCCTCTCGTGCAACGAGAGAGACCAAGAATCCTCCAATTGTAAAGTAACTGGCTTGGAACCCAAGTGATTTAACCAGAATAACGATACTTAGGACAACAGTCTAGGCCTAATAACAATAGGCCTTCACCAGTAATTCCCAGCTGAGAAGGGTGTAGGCAACACTCTCCCGCCACAACCCTCCCAATTTAAAATAACTGGTTTGGAGTCCAAGTGCTTAAACCAGAAGAAAGAAATTTAGAAGATGCACAATAAGCCTTCATCCAGCAATTCCCAGCTCAGAAGGGCAGAGGCTACCCTTTCCGCCCAAAAGAGAGTGCAGACCGCAAACTTTCTCAATGTAAAACTGGCCTGAAGCCCAAGTCCTTAAGCCAAAACGGAGACCCTCAAGAGTATCAATTACAATTTAATCACCCAACTAACAGGAAGCAATAAATGTGCCAGAATAAATGCAAATGAACATCAAGAACAAGCAACAAAAGCAAAACTAAAGTAGGAAGAGACACAAATACACTACCGTTCTTACACACTCATGTTTTTCTGTTCACCTTTTGCAGTATTCTTTACATGAGGAAGAGTACAGCAGTTCAATGCACAAAGAGAGGTGAAGAAAAATTCAGGCAACCGTAAACAATGGCCCTGGCAAAGCCTGCCCTGGATCTGGAGATAGAATCCACCTTACAATGTTTGGTGAAGGTGTGGACAGATGTCCAAGTAGCTGCTTCGAGAATGGAGTTAGTGTCCAGCCCTTTGAGGAAGACCTCCCCCCCTCCCAGAGGAAGACACTGCCCTAGTAGACTGAGGTTTGACTGTGCCAGGAAGGGTTTTTCCATGGTGGGCATAGCAGAATGAAATGGATTTGAAATACAATTGGAGATGGTCTGTTTGGATACAGGCAATCCCAGGGCCCTGGGGTGGAATGACACAAACAGTTGGCCTGACTTTCCAAAAGGTTTAGGCTTGTGTGAGCAGAACCTGAGTTGCCTGTATACATCAAGTGTGTGCAGGATCCTCTCACTACTGATCTTGGGAGAGGGGGAAAAGGTAGGTGAATGGCCTGATTTAAGGACAACTTCATTAACTACCTTTGGAATGAAGGAAGGGTTAGTGTAAAGGGAAACCCTGTCTTTGTGGAAGCCGTTTGTGCTTGTAGTTCTGAAACCCGACTGAAGGAGGTAATTGCCACCAGAACAGTTTTCCAGGTGCAGTATTTGAGAGAGCTAGAAGAGGCTGGCTCGAAAGGCGCTCAAGTCAGTTTCTCTAGCACAAAGAGATCCTGGGGGGGGGGGGGTCTTTAAGAAATTGTTTGGCCTCAAAACTGGAAACTAGAGGAGAAAATGACAGACTAGCAGAGACAGCTGACAAATGTGCTTTTATGGAATAAGCTAAGCTTGCATTAAGCAATTCACACAAATATGACAGAACCATAGGGGAACCCACCGTAAACAGATCCAAGTTTCTGGCAAGACACCAAAGGGAAAATCTCTTCCATTTGGAAACAGTAAGATTTTCTTGTATGGTATTTCCTGGCCTCCTGCAGGACTTGAAGCACATCCTCAGACTAAAGGTGTTGGAAAGGAATTCTGGTTCTATCACCCACAGGGTCAGTTGAGTTTCCAAATGTGGGTGGATGAGGGAGCCCTTGATCTGTGTAAGTCCACTCTGTGATGTAACTTGTGATGATTGCCCTTGGCTAGAAGTAGAAGGGGGAAACCAATGCTGTCTTGGCCAATAGGGAGTCACCAGCAAGATTTCTGGTTCATCCTGTTGAATTTTAAGCATGACTTTCGGAATGAGTGGTAAGAGAGGGTATATGCATACATAAACTTCCCCTTCCAAGAGACAGACAGGGTTATCCACTTTCCATGCCTGAGGATATGGTTCTCTGGCACAAAATTTTGGAAGTTCTTTGTTCAGAAGGGAGGCAAACAAGTCTATTTGTGGAATACTCCACTGGTGGACGATGTCCAGCAATACATCCCTGTGAAGCATCCATTCGTGAGACTGTGTTCTGGATCTGCTCAGTGCGTCTGCCACAGAGTTCTGATTGGAAGAGTTGTAAATCGCCTGAAGAGAGATTTTCAGTAGGCGGGCTAGTTCCCAAGCCTGCACGGCCAGTCTGCAGAGGAGGTAGGATCTTCTCCCTCCCCAGATTGTTTAGATACCACAGAACAGTCATCTTGTCTGTGTAGATAAGCAACCTTCCCAGTCTCAAGAGGGGTTGGAAGGACTGCAAGGCAAGTACCAGTGCCTACATCTCCTTTACATTTATGTGTTCTTTCCTCTGAGAGGATGTCCATTGACCTTGAACTGTGTGTGTGGGCCCAGAGCTGCTCCCCAACTTGTATCCAAAGCATCTGTGCGAAGGTCCTAAGTTGGGGGCAATGGGTGAATGGGAAGACCTGGGTTTATGGACAACTGTCTCATCCCACTGCTGGAGCTCCTCCTTGAGGTAGGGTAGAAGAGGTACTGGAAATTCTAGTGGGTGGGTGTGCTGAGACCACACTGACTTCAGGAACCATTGGATTTTCCTCATGTGGAGCCTTGCCAGTACTAGCATAAGGATGGTAGAGGCCATTGGTCCTATGATTCAGAGAAACTGTCTCTCTCAGACAGGAGTTTGAGGGGGGAAATCTGTGAAAAAACTAGGGAGACCTTCTGGGGGGGGGTGCACCATCATTTTGTTGGTTTGGAATCTGCACCCCAGAAAAACATGGTCTTGGGATGGGGCGAGTGTACATTTTTTGAAGTTGATGGTGAATCCCAGGTTTTGCAAAATGGCTATGGCTGAGTGGAGGTTGTTCAGTTCCTCCAGAGTTGGCTTGAAACACAAGGTCATTTGGGTAGGGGAAGATTTGAATGCCTTTGAGTCTGCAGAAGGCAACCACTAGTGCTAGGCATTTTGTGAAGACTCTTGGGGCAGTGTAAAGTCCAAAAGGCAAGGCAGAGAATTGAAAATGCCAGGAGCCTACAGAAAAGCATAGGAATTTCCTGCGTTTTTGATGAATGGGGATATAGAGGTAAGCATTCTTGAGGTCTCTGGATACTAGGAAGGATAAGGGAGAAGAGGGTCTGGAGAGTTAGCATTTTGAAGGATGGCAATTTCAGAAAGTTCAAATCCACAAAAGCAGCCAAAAAGAACGCTAAATCGCAAAACAAACTCCAAAAGTAAAAAGTGTTGACAGACGCAGCACAAAGGTAAAACCAGGATTTATTCCAGACACGAATCACTCCAAAATTCCACCACAAGTGAGCGCTTTCATCTCCTAACATCGGAGATTTCTTCAGACTGGTGGTGAAGCAAAAGCAATACACTTGTATATCATTCTAAAATCAATTAAAACATCAATTGAAACATAATTAACCCATAAATTGAAATTAGTTAATTAAAAAGACAAGAATACTAAAGCTAATGCTTAAGCCCCTTTCTTTTTAGATACATAATGAATTCTTCTCTATTGTTTAGTCCGGGGTAAAAACATGCATTTAATCTGACTTGCCAGCAGTATTCAAGCCAACCCAACTATTCTTCAATGTTAATATTTATAACTTTGGGATGAATTGCATCAATAACTAAGCATTTAAAATTATTTTTGCATCTGCTATCTATATAATGTTTAGCCATTGCATTTTTTGCATCCCTTCTACCTATTGCATAGTGATGCTCATATATCCTTCTATATAATTCTCTACTTGTTCTACCAATATAGAAGCACATGCATTCTAAACATACTAATAAATAAACTACATTTTTGGACTTACAAGTGTGCTGAGCAAAGGATGGAATTTTGCCCCTGCACAAAGGGCTGACAAACTTACTATGATTAATGAATTAAGAGACTATGTTAGAAAGTTAAATTTCAGACTTCTTTTCGGAAGTCAGAAATTCAATAGCTGTGATTTTTATAAACCAAGCTGCTATAATCCACCTCTGTGTAAAGAATTAGAAATGTTCTTGAATGTTTGTGAAATGCAATTGTTAGAAATGTTAGATAATGATTCTAAATTTAAATATTACAATTTAACAAAAGGAGAAAGAGAGTGTTTTGATGCCCTATTAAAAGATGAAAACATCTTAATTTTTAAAGCAGATAAAGGAGGGGCAATGGTTTTAATGGGAAGAAAAGATTATGAAACTAAAATGAAGGAATTATCGGATTTTAGTTTCTATAAACGAGTTAATATGAATGAGGTTAGAAAAGGGTTCTCCTTGATAGATTCTTGTATAACAGAGTGGTCTTATGCTGGAAGAACTGATGACAAGATAAAGTGGAACATTACCAATAACCCCAAAATTAACAGAATTTTTGGTATACCAAAAATCCACAAAAATATTGACTGCCCTCCATTAAGACCAATAGTTGTTAGTAAGAACAGCAAGACTGAGGGTATGTCTATTTTTGTGGACAAACACCTACAAAAAGTAGTACCAAATGGTATAACATACATAAAGGACAGCTATGACTGTATAAAGAAACTAAATGAATTACAAGTCTCTGTTACAGATATATTAGTAACTCTTGATATAAACTCTCTTTATACTATGATCCCTAACAAAGAAGGGATGGAAATGGTCAGAATGGGGTTGTTGCAATCCAAAGCATTTTCTACAAATAGTGTAAGTTTGCTCATGGAAATGATAGATTTAGTTTTATCATACAACTTTTTAGAATTTTATGATGAATTGTTTGTACAAGTCAATGGGGTGGCTATGGGTGCAGCCTTAGCACCCAGCTATGCCAATTTATTTATGCAAGGATGGGAGATGGCCAATATTTTTGGAAGTATTTTTGCAAAGAATGTCACAAAAATGCTGAGATTTATTGATGACATTCTTATAATTTGGAACGGTTCTGTGGAAGAACTAGAAGCATTCTTAAATTATATTAATATCTGTTCATATATCAAATTTACTCATAGTTATAGTAAAGAAAAAATCAATTTTTTAGATCTCACTATTTATAAGAAGGATGGTAGATTAGTTTCAAAGATTTATAAAAAAGAGTGCCAAAATAATATGTACTTACATTACTCGAGTTTACATCCTAAGAAGACAAAATGGAATATTGTTAAAGGCCATATCAATAGAATTAGTAGTCTAACAAACGATGAAGACATTTTTTTATAAAGAAGCAAATCGTTTTTGTAAAAAGATGAGTAATAGAGGATATCCTGAACATATGTTAAATAAAATTATGAATAAAGAAGTTCTTAAAAGAAACAATGTGATGATAGATGAAGCCCATACAGAACATAGTATGGACTTCACGACAGCTTTAGCAGTACAAAATAGCATTGATTCTTATGAGATCAAGAACATCATTAGAAATAATTGGGCCATCTTCAAAGATAATAAGGATCTCCTACAGAAACTAGGAGATGAACCCAGATTTGTGCAGAAGAGAGCTAAGAATTTTAAAGATTTTTTCAAACTAAGTTAAATAAATGTAAGGTAATGGAAGAAAGAAAAGGCATGTTTAAATGTTTCAATTGTAATTATTGTCAATTTTTATACACAGAAAGTAATGAAATATTATTAGGAAAAACTATAGTTAAGGTTCCGGCAAATTTACTTGTAAGTCCAAAATGTAGTTTATTTATTAGTATGTTTAGAATGCATGTGCTTCTATATTGGTAGAACAAGTAGAGAATTATATAGAAGGATATATGAGCATCACTATGCAATAGGTAGAGGGATGCAAAAATGCAATGGCTAAACATTATATAGATAGCAAATGCAAAAATAATTTTAAATGCTTAGTTATTGATGCAATTCATCCCAAAGTTATAAATATTAACATTGAAGAAGAGTTGGGTTGGCTTGAATACTGCTGGCAAGTCAAATTAAATGCATGTTTTACCCTGGACTAAACAATAGAGAAGAATTCATTATGTATCTAAAAAGAAAGGGGCTTAAGCATTAGCTTTAGTATTCTTGTCTTTTTAATTAACTAATTCCAATTTATGGGTTAATTATGTTTCAATTGATGTTTTAATTGATTTTAGAATGATATATAAGTGTATTGCTTTTGCTTCACCACCACCAGTCTGAAGAAATCTCCGATGTTAGGAGATGAAAGCGCTCACTTGTGGTGGAATTTTGGAGTGATTCGTGTCTGGAATAAATCCTGGTTTTACCTTTGTGCTGTGTCTGTCAACGCTTTTTACATTTGGAATTTCAGAAAGTTGTTGAGATAGGAGAGGTCTAGGATGGGTCTCCAAGTTCCTTCCTGGGAACCAGGAATAAGCGTGAATAGAAGCCTTTTCCTTTCTGGGAAGGGGGCACAGACTGGACTGTGCCCTGTTCTAGCAAGTTTTGCAGTATTGGGGGAAAAAGGTTTTTGTTCTTCTGGAGACCAGAGGATACCCCCCTTGAGGGGAGGCACTGTGTGCTAGACCATAAAGTATCCATTTTTTATGATGCGGAGGACCCAAGTCTTGGGTGATGGATTCACAGAGAGGAAGGGCTAGGGCAAGGCACAGGGAGAGGGGAGCCAAGACGGTCTGAGGAGTCAGGAGGAAGAGCCCATTCTATCAGGCAAGGGCTGCTTAGCCAACTGGTGAGCACAGGAAGAGGAGGAAAACTTTTAGTTATGTACTCACCATAACTTCAGATGTTTGGGATCCATCTCGCCTACATTCTGAATGATGGGTTCGGAGCCGATCCCTCGGCTCCGACTCGGCACGCTTATGCCAAAGAGCGAAGTCTCTTATTGGCTGAGCTTACTATATCCCAGGATGCACCACTACCAGTCCCCCAGATCTAGTTTGTCCGCATACATGCACACATGCACGCCCTGCTTATATAACATCGTCAGATGAAACAAGATAAAACAGTAGAACTCAAAACCGTTCAATCTCTTCTGATCTCCAAGGCAGGGGAAGGAGGGTGGGTATTAGGAATGTGGCGAGATGGATCCCAAACATCTGAAGTTATGGTGAGTACATAACTAAAAGATGTTATGTGATCCTATCTCGCCTACATTCTGAATGATGGGACAGCGTCCTAGCACCTGAATCCTGGGTGGCTCACTGGAAAACACTCCTGAGTACCGTGGAACCAAAAGATGCTCGTCCTTTAGATGCCACATCCAATTTGTAGTGGGAAATGAAAGTGTGTGGGTTGGACCAAGTAGCCGCAGCACAGATTTCGATATAGCGAGCTTGGAATGAAAAGCTATAGAAGTAGCCATAGCTCTGGTAGAATGAGCTTTGATAGATGTTGTAAGTTGCTTATTCAAGAAGAATAGGCCTGAGCTATGCAATCTCTGATCCATTTAGAGATAGTGGCTTTGTGATGGTTTGGCCCAATTTATTATCTGAGAAGGACACAAACAACTGGTCTGACTTACGAAGTTGCTGAGTCCTGTCTAAATAGAAGCGTAATTGCCTGTGGACATCCAATTTATGGAGAGTGTATTCTGCTTCATTGGAGAATTTTGGAAAGAAAACTGGTAGCTCTAGAGATTGTTGAAGACAGAAACTAGAACAGACCTTTGGGACAAAGGATGGATTAGGCCTAAGTGATACTCTATCCTTGTGGAAAATCAAGTACGGTGGTTTAATAGACAGGGCTTGAAGCTCTGAAACTCTTCTTGCAGAAGTAATAGCCACTAAGAATGCTGTTTTCCAAGACAGATATTTTAACTCGCATGTAGCAGCCGGTTCGAAAGGGGGAGATGTTAATGCGCAAAGCACTAAATCAAGATCCCACGGAGGTGCAGGATGAAAAACTGGTGGTCTTAATAGACTCGCACCTTTAATGAACGTTTTGCATAGTCTGCTGCTCATCAAAGGAGGATCCGTGGATTCGTGGAATTTAGAGAGAGCCGCTAGTTGGACTTTAATAGTTGAGACAGAAGATCCCTGATTAAACAGGGATGTTAAGAATTTCAAAACCTCTGGGACAGGAGCAGTGATAGGGTCTAAGCCCTTGAGTTGAGCCCAGATAGCAAACCTCTTCCACTTACTGAGGTACAATTTGTTAGTGGTGGGTTTGTGGGCCGAAGATAAAATGTGAACAACTTCCGGATCTAGTGTGTGCCTTCTAACTAAGGTCGGAAGTGGAGGAGCCAAGCTGTCAATTTCAAGGATTGAAGGGACTGATGCCAATGTCCCGACTGATGGATTAAGCAAGTCCGGAATCAGGTCTAAGGTCCACGGATCGTCCACTGCATGCTTCTTCAGGTAAGGAACCATATCTGACGAGGCCAGTATGGGGCAATCAGAATCATTAAAGACCCCAGTTGAGAAGCTTTTTGAATGACTTTGGGAAGAAGTGGAATTGGAGGAAAGGCATAAAGTAGCCCTGTTGGCCAAGGTTGTGCTAGAGCATCCATGGCTGGTACTTCTTGATGTGGGATCAAGGAGAAAAACCTTTGGCACTTGGCGTTTTGTGGAGTTGCAAATAGGTCGCAGCACCCCATCTCTTGAAAACCTGGGCTACTACTGCGGTTTAGAGACCATTCGTGAGGAGAGTGAATTGTCCTGCTTAATTTGTCCGCCAATACATTTGACTTTCCCGGGATGTGGGTCGCTACCAAGAAACGGTTGGTAGCTACAGCCCATTCCCACACTCTCATGGCCTCTCTGCAAAGGGGTACGATCTGGTCCCTCCTTGTTTGTTCAGATACCAGACCACCGACATGTTGTCTGTGTGGATGGCGATGATGCCCTGAGGAAGAAACTTGTGTAAGGCCTGTAGGGATAGAAGTACAGCCCTCATCTCCAACACGTTGATGTGGAGAAGAGCTTCGTCTGGAAGCCAGGAGCCCTGAACTAGCCTGCCCAGACAATGCCCCCCCCCACCCTATCTGGGAGGCATCTGTCGTCAGGGTAACCACTGGAGGGGGGAGAACAAAGGGTTTCCCTTGATCCAAGTTGGATGTCTGAAGCCACCAGCGCAGGTCCCTTTGCATATTTCCGTAATCATAATGTGATGATTGAGGGAAGATCCTGAAAGGACCATTGGGTTGACAAGAGCCACTGAAGAATCCTCATGTGTAATCTTGCTAGAGGAACTAAAAGAACTGTGGCAGACATTGAGCCTAAAACCTGTAGAACCATCCTGGCTGGGGCTTTGGATCTCGAGATCAGAGCTTGAACTTGGCCCTGTAAAGTTCGGATCCTTTCGGCAGAAAGAAAGACGCATCAATCTTGAGTCTATCTCTGCTCCTATAAACTTTATGCGTTGAGAGGGCAGCAAGACAGACTTTGACCAATTGAATGTAATCCCCAGGGAAACACCCAGGAGATGGTGGCTTTGAGGTTGTCCATTAGTAGATGCCTGGTGGTGGCAGTCAGGAGCCAGTCGTCGAGATAGGGAAACACTTGGAATCCAAGACTTCTCAAGTGAGCCGCCACTACCGCCAAACACTTGGTGAACACCCTGGGGCTGTGGTGAGACCAAAGGGCAGAGCAAAATTGGTAATGACTGACTCCCAGGCTGAAGCGCAGAAACCTTCTGGAAGCCTGATGTATCGGTATGTGATAATAGGCGCCCTTGAGGTCTATGGAGCACATCCAAACATCCTTCCCCAATAATGGGAGAATGGATTGTAACGTGACCATTCGAATTTGGATTTCGTGACGGATTGGTTCAGTTTGCTGAGATCCAATATTGGCCTCAGGTCCTCTGTCTTTTGGCACTAAAAGAACCTGGAGTAATTTCCTGATCCGATCTGGTCTGCGGGGACCGTTGGATGACTCCTTTTCTAGCAGCTTTAAAGCTTGGCTGCTATTTCCCTTTGACTGGGTGGTGGGTCCGGGATTCTCTTGGACGGTGGGGTGAGTATGTGAATGGGATGGTGTAACCTCCGCAATAATCCGAAGCACCCATCTGTCCTGAGTGATTGACTCCCAGGCTTTTAGGTGCTTGGCAACGACACCCGACTGGCTCCGAGCAGCACAGCCGGGCAATCCCTCATGACGTGTGGGAGGCTGAAGAGCCACGAAAGGACTCGCGGTCTCCAGAATTGCGGGCCCTCTGCCGCCTCTGGGACGGCGTCTCCTGAAAAATTTCCCGCCCTCTGCCTCTGGACGGGAATCTTCCTGCTGTTGGGAGAAAAACTTAGATTTATGAACCACATTTTTCCCTCCTTTAGCCTTGGGTAAGGCCGAAGGGAGTGGAATAACGGGCACCCACGGCAGATAAAGTTTTTCCCTCTTGCTCATAGCGGGTAAGGGTGTCTTTCACCTTGGATCCAAACAATGAGGACCCATCAAAGGGAGCGTGAAGGAAGATTTGAAGGCCTCCGAACTGACACAAGCGGAGCCAGGCTTGTCACGAGAGCCACGCCTGTGCCTGCCGCTTTCCGGCCGCGATAGGAAATGAGCCTCATGGACGAGTTAGAAATTGACGAAGGATAGCCAACTGAGAGCTAACCGACTGGGCTAGCTGCTCAGGTAGGTTACCCGAGAGGAATCTGACAACTCCTTGACCAGATCCCTCTGAAGCCTGGTAAAATGTGCCAAATAATTCAGAGACCTTAAGGTAAAGGCCGCTGAAGTCAGGGTGCGCTTCCCTGTCCATACTCCTAGACTCCTTATTAGGAGGATGGACGGACGCTGAAGCCTCTGCCACGCCCTGTTGTGTAGCAGATGCCACCACCATGGCATCTACAGCCACGCCTTTAGTAAGGAACTCCTTCGGGGAGCAGACAAAAATTTATTTGGACGAGAAGGGACTGGTTCCACGGTATCTGGATGTTCCCACCTCGACAAACTAAATCCAGAAGCTCGTCAAGGGCGGAGACACCCAGGAGGCGGAGGGCTGAGCTCCAAAGGCCTTGAGGAGCACTGACTCGTCCGCAGAGGGGGTTTGGATATCCAGCCGCCTCGTTGTTTGAGGATCTCTAAGATGTCTGCAAATGAGACATCATCCGAGGACGACTGGGACCCTCTGCATCATCCATATCAGTGTCCGATGTAATAGACTCGGGAGTCCACGTGCTTCCTCTTGCACGATCTCTTCCTCGGGGTTCCTCTGAAGACAACTCCAAGAACCCTCAGGAGGAGGGGAACCCCACTGGGGTAACCTCAGGCCTCGGGCTCCGCTGGCTACGGACAGGGAACTGCCAAAGACCCAGTCTCCACGCCCAGGGAAGGTGCCGTAAAGCCGGAGAGATGGCCAAGAGGACTTGGCCAAGGCACTCCTCATGGTTCTGAAAGCCGGACCCCAGAATCCTGGGAGTGTCCGGTCTCGAGCCGTGATAGCCGACGGAAGTCCCGCAGCCAAGCACAGAGGGAGGCTCGGAACCGAAAGCATAGGTCCCAAACATCACCCCGGTCCAGCCGAAGAAGTCCAGACAAACTCGGACCCGGCGTCTGGTTGGAGTAAGGGTCGGAGCCGACCCTGAGATCTCCGGCTCCAACAGCACCTGCTCGACGGAGCCAAGCAGTCGGAGGAGGAATGGCAGTGGGTGGGCCAAGGTCATCGGCTCCGAGGCCAACTGGGTCGGAACCAAACAAATTTTTGGAAGACTGGGGACTGGAACAGTCTTTGGAGCACCCTGTCTATATCAGAATCCGACATTCTCAAGACCGAGAGGAAACAGAACGGGTTCGAGAAGGCCTCTCCATCGGCCCCAAAGGGCTAGGGGACCGGCCCGAGGCGACTCGATGAGTATCGGCGCCGAGGAATACTCACACCAGATTCCATCGGTGCCGAGGTAGACTTCGCCGAGGAGGAAGTGTCTGAGCGGCGACCCTTGTCGGCTCCGAGAGCAGCGGAGCCGAAGGTGACCCGCCTCGATGCCCCAGCCATCGGCTCGAAGCCAGAGGAGTCGATACTGGTGGCATCGAGGCAGACCGTTCGACCTCGGCTCAAGTCTTTGGAGAAGGAGAGGCCTGCCTAAGTTTCTTGGCAGTCGGATCCGACGGACTGGTCGGAACCGAAGCCCTTTTCTTTTTGGCCGGAGCCGGAGAGGATGCCAAGGCTTCTTCAAAGGAGGGTTTAATTAACCCCTTAAGAATCAATTTATTTTTCCTCTCCTGGAGGACCCTTGAGGAAAAAGCATGACATACGCTGCATGACTCCTGCAAGTGCTTTGCCCCTAGACAATATACACAAAGCGAATGATCGTCAGTAATAGACATTTTAAAACCACATTTCGAACATTTTTAAAACCCGAAGGCCTAGGGGTTTGAGACATGATGTTAACAATTCTAGTAACTTTGACAGGAAAATAAACACTATAGATTTACTTATGATAAATGTAAGCTAACAGTTATAGCTTAACACAAACACTTCCTGTAAATGACAGGGAACTCTAAACAACTATAGACTTGAGACCCTGTAAAGTTTTCAAAGGTTGACAGTTCGGGAAGGCCCTGGATGAAAGGGGGGCCCAAAACAAACTCAACCCAATCACACACAACAGTTTTCACAATCCAAACGTACACAAAAGAGCGATAGCCGTTAAAACAGCTTTTGTGACCAAAAAACAGCAAAAAACTGACAGAAAGTTAGTTAATAAAAACTACTCAGCCCAGCCAGCTCGAGACCACGTCTTCGCAGGGAAGCGGCAAACGAGATCTGGGGGACTGGTAGTGGTGCATCCTGGGATATAGTAAGCTCAGCCAATAAGAGACTTCGCTCTTTGGCATAAGCGTGCCGAGTCGGAGCCGAGGGATCGGCTCCGAACCCATCATTCAGAATGTAGGCGAGATAGGATCACATAACATCTTGTTTTCTTGGTCCCCTTGTAGAGTTTGGATTGGTGGGTCCAGGATTGCATGCATACAAAGACCTTTTTTCCAGGGTATTTCCTATGAAATTTAGACACAGGAAAGACCAAGAAATGTTTAAGGTCTTTTAGCTCCTTGCTCTTTTCCTGCTGGGGACTTGAACAGTTCAGCAGAAGGTTTGCCAAATAAAGTGGTGTCCAGGGGAGCGTCCACAAGCTTCTCATAATGTTCTCAGGGAGGGGTTGAAGCTTAAACCAGGCAAACCTTCTTCATGCAGAGGAAGAAGCTACAGCTTGTGAAGTGGCCTCTACTACATCACGACTACATTTGACTGAATGTCTGGATACCTGTGAGGATGCAGCAATAAAGAAAAGTTGTGTAAAATCTTACCATAACCATAGATGTCCTCTTCCATGTATTCTTCTTGTGAGTTTACTCCTCTTGCTTCGCGTACGTCCAGCCAGTATGCAAAAGTTTTCAGTCCCTATGTTGTGTTGGACGTCTAACATGGCTGTTGGAACATGGGCCATAAAAATGACGTCTGCATGCACCAGTCCTCAGAACTGAAAACTGCAGTCGGAGCCAGTCCTAAGAAGGGCAATGCCAGTCCTGAGCTATCCAGAAAGGGAAATGCAATGTAACAGGAGGGGAAGAAGGGTGGGAAGGAATACTGCAACATGGAAGAAAACATCATCTATGGTTATAAGGATTTTACACAACTTTTCTATGCCCTTCTATTCCAGTGTTGCAACATTCTACATGTGGGTGAATGCCGAAGCTCACTGAGTGGGGAGGTGGTCTACAGGCGGTCTGAAGTATACATTTTCTTACCAAGCCTCTCCAACTGCTTTCTATTCTTGTCAGAGGGGAGGAAAAAAATAGAAGAAAGTGACCTGGAAGCCTTATCAGGGGCTCCTGAAATCAGAGGGGCCTGCCACAGCGGCCTTGAAAAGGAAATGCAATCCTGAGGTACTTTGCAATACTTATCTGGCTTTTTAGGGGCCAGCGTTTGAGAGTCAAGGTTGTGAAGATGTGGATGCAAAAGCATCCAAAAAGGCTGGGATAACTGGAGGAATGGCAGAAGGACTAGGGTCTGCACCTGAAGGTCGTAGTATCGCTTTTGGACAGACATTTGTTAGTGCCCCATTTAAAATACTCTTATCTTTGAGATGGTCTCACCAAAGCAATCTCCAACATAGAGGATTCTGGCCCATTTGAATCTTCCTGTGGGGAACCATAGTCCAAGGGGGAAGGGATTTGGGATGGGTAAGCCAATGAATCACTATCCTCATCAGAGGAAGAATCTTCCTATGAATTTGCTTATGTCCTGGCCCTTTTTGAGGCCAGAAGGTCAGGCAAGAGGGGAAGATGGATGGCCTGAGGGAGCCCTTAGAACCATGGTGGCAGCTTTGAAAAGGCCTTGTATAAAATTTTGCCATTCCTTCTGAGGGTCTGAAGGGGGACAAGAATGTTTATTTTTCTGTCTTTTCTTTGCTGGAGTATCCATCTGATGCAAAGGAGGGGTGGACATAGACGCACATACGAACAGATCTAACTCAATATCCTCTCACCACAATCTGGATAATTCCTCTAGGGCCTTCAGACATGAGCCTAGGTTCCCCCCTGGACATTGGGAGCCGATGTCTGTGAGGCCTCTCTGGACATGCCTACATCCAGGTCCAGTTCCAAGGTGGCGTGTAAAACGGGCTTGGCCTGTGGGTCCGGATCAGTGACTGAGTGCGTCTGAGCTCTCATGTCCTTCGGCAGAGACGTCTGTAGGGAGAGGGACCGCTTGTGTTTTAGGTCTAGGTTTTCTGGAATTCCGCTTAGTAGGCTCAGTCAGTGGGCCTCAGTAAAGTACAGTTGTGTACACTTACCATAAATGTAGATGTTAAGAGTGTATTCACTGTTGCAGTCATTACATTTGGGTAATCTGCTTGCAGGTTTGCCCTCAGTCGGCCTGATTAACAAAATCATGGGTCTTGCGTCGGTTGCTGTCCCTTCTTCCAGGACGTCAGGTCGTTAGGGGTATAAAACATGCAGCTGACGCCATTACATCAGTTTTTCTTGCCCCAGATGTTGGGTGCCCCCCTAATGGGAAGCAATTAAACAAAAACAGAAAGGTATAACCTCCAACAAAAAAGCAAATACACCAAAAAGGCTTTTAAGCATAAAGGAAAGTAGAGGTATAGCCAAAAGAAGTTAGGGGGCAGGAGGGAGGGTAACCAGGACTGCAACAGTGAATACACTCAAACATCTACATTTACGGTAAGTGTACACAACTGTACTGTGTTCTTCATGTTTCACTGTTGCAGTCATTACATTTGGGTAGATTCCCAAAGCTATGGTTGGGAGGAGGAGTTTAGATAGCATTAGGGCCAGCTATAAGGTCCTGCAAGACTGCAGTGGCAAAGCCAGCTCTGGATTTAGAGAAAATTGGCAAATGATAATGCTTGGTGAAAGTATGTACAGAAATACAGTTAGCAGCTTCTGGGATGTCCCTGGTAGGAGCGCCTCTGAGAAAGGCCGCAGCAGCCCTGGTGGAGTGAGGTCTGATCCCCTGGGGATAGGTTTTCCATGGTGCTTATAGCAGAAATGAATGCAATGGCTTATCCATTTAGAAATGGTTTGTTTTGAAATAGCCTTCCCCTCTGTCCCTGCAGCAAATGCTACCAGCAGTTCAGATTTTCTTTGAGGTTTAGTCCTGTCCAAGTAGAATCTAAGTTGTCTGTGCACATCCAAGGAATGCAGTATCCATTCCTCTTTAATCTGTGGATTGGGAAAGAAGGTTGGCAAATGAATGTACTGATTAAGAGCCACACTGGATACCACCTTGGGCATGAAGGATGGATTGGTTCTGAGTGACACACTGTCCGCATGAAAGATGATGAAAGGCTCCACTGCCATAAAGGCCTGTAATTCAGATACCCTGCTAGGTTACGTGATTGCTAAAAGGAAAGCTGTTTTCAAAGAAAGAAATTTTAAGTTTGCAGTAGCAGCTGGCTCTAAAGGAGGTACAGTGAGTTTCTCCAATACAAAGTTAAGGTCCCAGGCTGGGGTTGGAGCTCTCCTGGGTGGTCTCAAATTTTTGGCCCCTCTGAGGAACTGCTTGAGCAGTGGATGAGAGAAGAGGGGAGGGTTCTGAGTTATAATGAGCTGAAATGGCTGAGGTGTGGATTTTAATGGAGGAAAGAGACAAGCCCTTGTGAAGCACCTCAGTTAAGTATTGTAAAATCTGAGGTAAATTGGGCACTGCTGTGCTCATCCCTTGAGATTGGTTCCAGGCACAGAATCTTTTCCATTTTTCAGCATAAGATTTTCTAGTACTAGGCCTCCTTGTCTCTAAGATGACATCCATCACAGGTATGCTGAGGAATGGGAAGGGAGAGTTTAAGTAATGAGCCAGGCTGCAAGGTTCAGTGTTGGAAGCTGAGGGTGCAGAATCTGGTTCTCCTGCTGAGACAGCAGGGAAGGAGTCTGAGGCAGGTGCCATGGAGATAACCGTGACACACTGCGCAGGAGGGAGTACCAGTGTTGGTGCGGGCCAGCCTGGAGCAATCAAAATCATCCTTGGTCTGTCCCGTTTGACTTTTAGTAGTACTTTGGAGAGCAGAGGCAGCGGGGGGAAGGCATAGAATGATAGGTTTTTCCAGCTGAAGGACAGAGCATCCACTTTCCAAGCTTGTTTGTGGGGAGTCCTTGTGCAAAATTTGTCCAACTGGTAGATCTGGGGGGAGGCAAACAGGTCTATCTGGGCACCCCCATTCGCTTGTCAACATGCTGAAAATCCTTGGTTCCAGTTTCCACTCGTGTGGGTCCATGAGGATTCTGCTTAGTCCGTCTGCCAGTGTATTTAATTTTCCTGGCAGGAACTGAGCTTGTAGGTGCACTTGGCAGCTCAAGGCTGTGTTCCACAATGCCATGGCTAGTCTGCAGTGGGATTAGGAATGTGTACCCCCTGCTTGTTTACGTACCACATAGCCGTGGTGTTGTCAGTCATTACCATTAGTTGTCCTGGAAGAATGTAGTCCTTGAAGGCTGTCAGAGCATTCTGTACAGCTAACATTTCTTTTTGATTGATATGCAAAAGTGTATTGGACTTTGGTTCCATTTGCCCTGAATGCACTGCCCTGCCAGGTGAGCCCCCCATGCATAGTCTGATGCATCTGTTATGGGTTGGGCAGCAGGGGGTGGTGTGAAAGGCAGTCCCTTGTTTTGGTGGCAGGCCTCTACCCACCAAAGGAACTCTAGGAGTAGGCAAGGTATGATAGGAATCTGTTTCTAGGCTGCGAGAATGTTGACTCCATAGGCTTTTTAGATAAAACTGTAGTTTCCTCATATGCAGTCTTGCATATGGAATTAGAAGAATGCAAGAGGCCATGAACCCCAAGGCTTGCAGTATTTGTCTTGCAGACAGCAGGGTTTTTGTGGCCACTTGTTTGAAGTAGGTTGTCAAATGAATTTGCTTTTCTGGCGTGAGGTAAGCCATCTGGGAAGTTTTACTCAAGCTTTCACCCAGGAATGCAATTTGTTGACAGGGTACCAGTTGTGATTTATTTTCGTTTATGGTGTACCCCAGACAAGTTAGAACCCTTTTTACAAAGGCCAGATGATTCAAAAGTATGTCCTGGCTTTCCTGACTGAATTAGACAATCGTCCAGGTATGGGTATATTTGAATACTTCTTTGCCTGCAAAATGCAATAACTGGAGCTAGGCACTTTGTGAATACTCTGGGTGCAGTAGATAAGCCAAAGGGCAGTGCACAGAACTGATAGTGCGTGTAGCCTGCTTTGAAGCGTAGATATCTTCTGCAAGATTCCCTGATTGGGATGTGCAGGTATGCTTCTTTTAAATCTAGTGTTGCCAACCAGGCGCCTTTGCCTAGGATAGGAAGTAATTGGTGAAGAGTCAGCATCTTAAATTTTGGAATCTCCAGAAAGGTGTTTAGAGTAGACAGGTCCAGGATAGGACGCCATGATTTGTCTTTTCTGGGTACCAGGAAAAGTCTCTCGTAGAAACACCTCGTCCCTTTTCCTCTTCTGGTACCAGTTGGAATAGCCCCCATGCTTGAAAGAGAAAGTACTTTTTTTTAGCCTCTGTCCACTGATTTGGGGGTAGGTCCGGCCACCCACTTGGCGTTGGCAACGTGTGGACGTCAAATCTGTATCCCTGGGACACTACATTTAAAACCCATTTGCCCTGGGTAATGAGTTCCGAGTTCTTTGCATTAAGAGCAATCTTTCCCCCCAAAGGGGCAGTCAGAAGATAAGTGCTTGGAAATTTTAAAAGGATGTCATTGAGACAGTTTACCATAGGGGGAGTCTTGTTATTCCCAGACTTGGAAGTGGAGGCCCCCCACCGCTTAGTTCTGCGAGTCCCCTTGGACTGAAACCTGGGGTTTTTACTGTGTCTGGGTTTGGTTTGAGAAGACCTGGAAGGGACTGGAAAGGACCAATTCTTAGAGGGCCAGTGCCTACTAAATCTAGGAGGCTGAACGTATAAAAAATCTTTAACAGTTTGCATAGATTTAGCTTTATCTTCCATCTTTTTAAGAACTTCTTCAGCCTTGTTGCCAAATAGGCAGTCCTGATTTAAATGAATATCCAACAATTCAGCTTTAACATGATCAGGCAAAGACTGCTCCTTAAGCCAAGCATGCCTTCTAAGCACAGACCCAGTAACTGCAGCCCTGCAAGAGGCCTCTAAAGAATCAAAATCACATTGCAAAGTACGTTTTCCAACTTGTTCAGCAGAATGCATTAAATCCTGCAAGTCTATTTTCCACACAGTCAGGAATCAACATCATTTTCTGCATAAGCAGTCCAATAACATGTTGCTGATATTTTAACATATGAAATTGGCAGTTTAAAGCTCTAATGGCCAAGGTTGCTGAAGTGTAAACCTTTTTACCCCATCTATCCAGCGCCCTGGAGTCTCTATCAGAAGGGGTAGGATTTTTAGCAGTAGAAGCCTTAATGCCCTTGGGCCTCTGGATCTGCAACAGGATTTTTGAAAAGGAACTTGTGGGACTCAGGGACCCTGTAGTATCGGTCAGGTTTACTGGGAGCAGGAGGCAGGGAATCAGGGGCCAAACTGGATTCCGAGAAAGCATCATCAACAATGTCTAGTACAGGAGGAATAGCTAAAGGCCTATGCTGAGGTAGGAAAAGGAAATCCCCAAGCCTCTTTTTTGAATCAAACTCCTGACTTTCCCTATGAAAATGCTCCCTTAGAGTATGTAAGGTTTCCTCAAATGAAAAATCCTCAGGAGGGGAAGCAGAGGGAATAGAGTTCTCTGCATCAGAATCCTCATAAGTAGGTAAGGACAAATCCAGGTCATCAGAAGAGTCAGAAAAAACAGAATCCTGATCAGAAGATTAATAATCAAGCTCAGTCCTAGGCCTCTTAGAGGGGGGGTTGGCTACCCCTGATTAAAGTTATTATATCTTCAGCCATTTTTATCATTAGTTTTTTTAGGCATGGGGGCCTGAGCATGTGGCCTGGGCATCGGTTTTTAGTAATAAGGTCTTCAGCCATTTTTATCACTTGTTCTTTTAGGCATAGAGGCCTGAGCATGTGTCCTTGGTTTTTTAGACATGGATTGAGATTTAGGCCTTAGTAATGAAGGAGGCATCGATTTAATATGCAAGTCCGTAGGCCTGAATACACCTTCAGAAGACGGTGACTGCACAGCTGCTCTAGACCCATCCAAGGTAGAGACATCCGCAGGTTCCATAGTTGAAGTATCTCGCGGCATACCGGACTCCGAATGGGTCTCAGTAGAGGCCTGCGAATCAGAAGTAGCAGGTATCATGGGCTGCAAAAGCACCTCACTGAATACTGGCGAACTGGCGACTGGCTTAGGAGAAGCGTCGGCAGTTTTGGACCTCGGTGACCTGTCTCTGTCTTGATCTTTGCTTTTTCAGAATCCCAGTAGTTAGATGGCTAACAGACATTTACGGATGATTAAACAGAGAACCGAAATATTTACGGGCAAAAATATACTGACGACTGACAGTGCACTGATTAAATAATGCACAAAACCGACAACAAGGTACGTCGTGGTCAGGGCCTAGGCAAGGAATACAGTACGAATTAAAATCTTTATGAGGTATTTGCTTTCCACAAGTAATGCAATTATTAACTTTTACTGACATGGGGAAGGAGCAAGAAAAAGTTTCTCCAACAGGGTACTTAGCTTTTAGTTGAAGACTTCGATTCTGAAACTCGAAAACAAAAATTTCAGGAGTCGGCTGACCGGCACTTGCAAACTGCTTCTGCTTCGGGCACCGCACAGCAAGAAAGACTGATGTAATGACGTCGGCTGCATGTTTTATACCCCTGACGACCTGACTTCATGGAAGAAGGGACAGCAACCGACGCAGGACCCAAGACTTTGTTAATCAGGCCGACAAGCAGATTACCCAAAAGAATTACTGCAACAGTGAAACATGAAGAACATCATTCCATCGCACTTTTAGCCAAGAGCTTAAGCCGTTGATTCTCCAAGTAAATCGCGAGATAAGAAAGATGGCTATGGAGGGTTTTGGGCACAAAGGATCGACAATCTCAACAGTTTTTATGGTCGTGGTGCAGCACGAGACAGAAAAGGTACTGGGAATGACCATCCTTGTGTGGAATCTGCCTTCCACAGTCACACTTCCCTTTCCTGGATGACGAACTTCAACCAAAACAAAGCAGTAGCAAAAGACAAAAGGATTCCCAATAGGTCACTTATCGTTATTGAAGAAAACAATTCCGTCAACAGAGCAACATCCAAAACTGGCAATCTGACTGGCGGCAAAGTTCTGAGGATGGTGTGGGCTTACATTTCTTTTATGGCCTACATCAGATGGTAGCAAAAGAATTTGATATACTGGCTGATGTCAGATCACCTTGGCGGGAAACTCCCTGATGTAAAGAATACTGCAATAGATGAATAAATGGACGTCACAACAACAGTTGGGCAGGAAAAATGGAGTCAGAATCAGAACAGAAAAAGGAAGTGCAATAACAAGCAGATGGGAAGATTACTTTGCAAGTGCAAGCAGTGAAAGATTCATCCAATAAAATAAATGCAGCACAGGCATAAAATATCACTGAAAGAGCCAAGAGCAAAAAAATATACTTTTTATCAGCTTAGTAAAGAATGAAGGCAAAACTGTACACACTGCATACCTCGACCTGGAATGAAGGCAAACCTGTACACACTGCATACCTTGACCCATCTACTTTTCTGATGTAAAAATCCATACCAAAGGGTTCTGGTTGATTAAGTTTGCAAAGGACTGCAAGCTAGGAGCAGTCATTGAATCCCCAAAATGTCTTAGCCACCCTGCAGGAATGTTAGTCTCAAATAAATAACGTACGAAAATCACAGTCTGAAACTCAATGCCAAAATATGCATTATTGCATGCTTTGGGAAGTTATCTATACCAGTGAACTAGGGCACTGACAATATGCCCCTAAGGCCTGACCCAGTTGTTTGGGATTAGGGAACTTATAAGGACAGTGACCTAAAGTTTGATCAACATGTGTTTATTGTTGAACGAATGCCCTTCTAATTTGCACAGCTTATAAACAAAAGGATTGTGTGTAAATGTGGGGATGTCACTGTCCCCATTTACTCAACCCTCATTAGCCCTAAACATGTCCTATATGGACCAACTCCAAGCCCCATCACTGTACTCTGCATCCTACAGACTGCCAAGATGTGACCTGTGTCTAGCACACAAGGCATCTGCTGACTCATTACTGAAGGATTAACTGCATATCAACAAGTCAAAGGGCATCACAAATGCTGTTTATGGATCCAAAATGACATCTGCAACAACAGAATAGCTTGGAGGGACTGGTATATTTTGCAGAGGATACTGCTGCTACAGAACAGACTCCCCATCCACATAAAACAGAGTTCATACCTGTCAATTTTCAAGTGCAATTTAGATACACAAAGAAAAACTTACCCCAGGACTGCTCCTTGTACTGCTAATGGACAGAGACAGCTCCTAAATACTTTCCCCATGCATGGGCCCCCTCAAATTACCTATGGTAAGATCTCAGTTACTCTCATTAGGGGCAATATATAATTATCTAACATTGGATAGGTAAGGTCAGTCAAATGTGATAAGTTATTTCGAGTAGAAAGAGAGAAACTGGCAAGGCTTAAAATGTCCCACAATGGTAGCTAGCCCAGCACTATGAATTCAGGAACACCTGAAGAACACTGTGAAGGGAGTTACTGACCTAGTGGAATGAGCCTTTGGTCCGCCTGGCAAAGGGAGGTTAAGGACAGAGCAAACTTAGGAAATGCAATGCATTTAAATGCCAAAGAGAAAGTGTGACTTTGGACACAAGCAGTGCTAGTTTAATAACTGCATAACAAATTAAAAGTTTGGTCTCTTCTGAAGGATTTGGTTCTATGAAAATAGAAAAGTCGCTGCCTACAGATGTCCAGGGTATGCAGGACACACTTCCCTTTACTTGCATGACTTGGGATACAGATTGGCAGGCGAACAGCCTAAACCATAGCTGCCTTGGAAACCACATCAGGTAGAAAGATGCATTTGTATGGAGACAGTCTTTGTGGAAGACTGAATAAGGTGCTGGCTGAAGACTGTGCCTGAAGCTTGGATATCCTTTCCCACAGACATTATAGCCACAAGAAACAAGGTTTTCCATGAGGGAAATCTCTACCAAGTCCTAGATGCTGGTTCAAATGGAGGTTTTGCTAAAGCCTACAGCACAAAACTGAGGTGGCAAGGAGGAACGAGTTATCTAATTGTCAGCCTGAGAATGAAAACTCCTTTAAGGAAGGCTAACTACCGTTTTAACCTAAACGGAAAAATTAGAAATGGCTAACTGGACTTTTATGGTGGAGAAACTGGACTGTGGATCAAACATATATGCTGGGAAACAAAGAACATAAAGGACAGGGGCTGAAAAAGGGTCAATGTCTTGGAAAGATGATAGAGTTCCACTTTCTGCAATACAACTTGTGAGCAGATTCTTTCTGGGAAGCAAAGGCCCAGCTCTGTTGAAGGAATGGGCTGGATTGTTGTCCATCATTAGAATTGGAGAAATCAGGTGGTTAGGTTAAGAAGGTCCAGGTGAGGCTTTCTGGATGGGAGGGAAAGCAGATTGTGGGTTAGTTCTATGAGGCCTGAAAGAGGAACTAAAATTGACTGGGCCAGAACAGGTTAATGAGGATACAGAGGATTTGCACTTGCCTGCTTTCCGCAGAAACCTGTGAATCTGGCTAAGAGTGGAAAACCAAATGCAAACATGAGTCTACACTGGTGTTTTCTTTTAAGACTCACCACCACTGGTAACGGCGATCGAGAACAGAAGCTGCTAGTAAAAAGGGATAACTTGCAGGGCATTATAAAATGCAGTATCACTATAAAAATCGGAGGAGGTTAGAAAAGATAAAGAGACTGGAAATCAATTTACAAGAGAACTACAGGACATACGTGCATCTCCGCAAAGTCAAGAATGTTTAGTAACTTTGCTTGTAAGGGTTTGCATAGGTGTTTTTTTTTTTTGTTTTACACCCCACGCAGACTAATCTTTCCTTCGGTAGACAGCAAATGTATGGGGAAGAAAAAGATGGCTGGGAACATGCATTTTGTTAGCGTAAAAAGTTATCAGGTTTTAAAAAATTCCTACAGATTACTCTGAAAGAAATATTTGGTGAGTGAATGGCTAAGAATTACTCCTTTCAGCTGAGACACAATATCCAAATTGCTTAAACACAGTAAGGCCTTAAGTTCAATTTGGTTGGCTGCCAAAAAAAGCAATTACTAGAAAAATGGAAATCAAAGTATAAACCAACTGTATTTTAACTATTGCATATTATAAAAAAAGGTACATTTAAAAGGATTTTTAGCAAACAGCAAATTACATAGAAATAAATGGAAATTGTGGAAAAAATACATGCAGAAAAATGTTCAGGAGGAGGAATTTAGGTTTAAGCGAAGGGAGGAACTGAACAAATTATGTAATGTTACTGTGATGATGGTTATAAATCACATATCTTTTCTTTCTTTGTATACAAATGGAAAAATGTTATGATTTATTTTCTTTTCTGTTAATGTACGTTTGCTTATCTCTTAAATGACAATTTAATACAGATATTTAAATACATTACTGCAACACTTATGAATACATGCTTCAAGGAAAATATTGTCCTCACTGCCTGGACTAACAGAAGAATTTGCTGGGACTGTCCACTATTTCTAACGTTCAAGACTTTTTTGGAACTCCTTGCCATTTCTTAAACATGTTTACCTGAATTTTGTAAAGGCTTTTTATTCTGTTTTTTACCAAAATTGGTGGAGATGACAGAAACTCCCTTGACAATTTGGAAAAAGAGGATTGAAAAATCTTAGATTCCCTGGCTCAGCTTACCCCTTTCATTACACATTACCACCTCTGCAGCAAAGGGGCCACACAGTAAATCTCTATCCAAGGGAAATTTTAAAAAGTACAGTTGTGTACACTTACCATAAATGTAGATGTTAGAGTGTATTCACTGTTGCAGTCATTACATTTGGGTAATCTGCTGGCAGGTTGCCCTCAGTCGGCCTGAATTCCAAAGTCTTGGGTCCTGCGTCGGCTGCTGTCTTCTCTTCCATGATGTCAAGTCGTCGGGGGTATAAAACAAGCAGCCGACGCCATTTTCTTTAGTTTTTCTTGCCCCCGATGTCAGGTGCCCCCCAAAAAAAAGGTAGCAATATTTTATATATATACACACACACACACACACACACACACACACACACACACACACACACACACACACACACACACACACACACACACACACACATGCATCAACATAAACTTTACCTTCATCTACAAGCAAATAGACCACATAGGCTGTAGAAGATAGTGAAGGAAAGAAACTTCAGAATGACAGGGGGATGGCGGGAGGGTAACCTGGACTGCAACACTGAATACACTATAACATCTACATTTATGGTAAGTGTACACAACTGTACTATGTTCTTCGTGTTTCACTGTTGCAGTCATTACATTTGGGTAGAACCCCAAAGCTATGGTTGGGAGGCTGGAGCTAAACAGCATTAGGTGCGGCTATAAGGCCCTGCAGCACTGCAGTGGCAAAGCCTGCCCTGGACTTGGAGCAGAGGGGCAAATGGTGATGCTTTGTAAAGGTGTGAACAGAATTCTAAGTAGCAGTCTCTAGAATGTCTTTGTTGGTACTCCTCTGAGAAAGGCTTCTGAAGTAGCTGCAGCTCTGGTGGAATGAGACCCAATGCCCTTGGGCACAGGTTTACCATGGTGTAAGTAGCAGAAATGGATGTAGTGGCTTATCCACTTTGAAACTGTCTGCTTTGAAATAACCTTTCCTTCTGATCCTGCAGCATATGACACTAGTAATTGCTCAGTTTTTCTTAGAGTTTTAGTCCTGCTCAAGTAGAATCTTGGCTGTCTGTGTACGTCCAAGGAATGCAAAATTCTTTCCCCTTTGTTCTACGGATTTGGATAAAAAGTTGGCAGATGGATTGTTTGGTTAAGATCCACACTGGTAACCACCTTAGGCATAAAAGTAGGATTTGTCCTCAGAGACACCCTGTCCAGGTAAAATATGATAAAAGGCTCTACAGTCATGAGGGCCTGTAGCTCTGAAACTCTTCTTGCTGCAGTAATTGCTAGTAGCAGAGCTGTCTTCCATGATAAGAACTTTATATCAGCGGTAGCAGCTGGTTCAAATGGAGGCAGGTTGAGCTTTTCCAACACATAACTGAGGTCCCATGCAGGTAATGGTGATCTTCTAGGGGGCCTTAAATTTTTGGCTCCTCTAAGATACTGCTTTAGTAAAGGATGAGAAAAGATTGGTGGCTCTGTATTCTAATGAGCTGAAATGGCAGTGGCATGGATTTTGATTGATGAGAAAGATAGGCCTTTGTCAAGCATCTCAGTTAAGTATTGTAATATCCAAGGAATATTTGGTTCTGCTGCATCAGTTCCTTGTGCTTGATTCCAAGCACAGAATCTCTTCCACTTGTCAGCATAAGATTTTCTAGTACTAGACCTTCTGGCCTCCAAAATGACATCAATCACAGGCTTTATTGAGAGGTGGTGTTTGTATGATTACATTGATTAGCCAAGCTGCCAGGTTTAGAGTCTGTAGTTGATTGTGCAGGATCTGCTTGTTTTGCTGGGACAGTAGTTGTGGTCTGAGGCAAGGTCCATGCTGGGTATTGAGACAAGTTCCTTAGGACTGGGTACCAGTATTGGCGGGGCCAGTCTGGGGCAATTAATATCTTTGGCTTCTCTCGTCTGACTTTTAGGAGGACCTTGGGTAGTAGAGGCAGAGGAGGAAAGGCGTAAACTGATACTTTTTTCCAACTGAAGGATAGGACGTCCACTTTCCATGCTTGTCTGTGATAAGTCCTTGTGCAGAATCTTTTCAATTGATAATTTTGAAGAGAAGCAAGTAGATCTATGTCTGGGCTCCCCCCATTTTTCTGTTATCATGCTGAAGACCTGTGGATTTAGTTTCCACTCGTGAGGATCCATAAGGTTTCTGCTTAAATAGTCTGCCAGAGTGTCTTGTTTTCCTGGCAGGAATTGGGCTTGAAGATGTATTTGGTAGGTCAAAGCTGTGTCCCACAGTGCCATGGCTAATCTGCAAAGGGGGTATGAGTGCCCCCTTGCTTGTTTACATACATGACTGTGGTGTTGTTGGTCTTTATCAGTAGTTGTCCTGGATGAAGTAAGTCCTTGAAGGCTGCTAGGGCATTTTGAACAGCTAGCTCTGGTTGATATGTAGATGCATTTGTTTTGGTGCCCATATGCCCTGAATGCATCTTCCTGCCCTGTGGGCTCCGCCCCAGGCATAATCTGATGCATCTGTTAAGGTTTGGCTGGCAGGGGGCAGAGTTAAAGGCCATCCCATGTTTTGGTGACAGGCCTTTGCCCACCACAGAAACTCCTGTTGCAGGCAGGGAATGACGGGAATCATTGTTTCCAGACTGTGACAATGTTGACTCCATAAACTTTTTAGGTACCATTGAAGTTTCCTCATATGCAGTCTTGCATATGGAATTAGTAGGATGCAGGATGCCATGAAGCCCACAGCCTGCAGAATTGGTCTTGCAGAAGACTGGGTTTTTGTTGCCATCAGTTTGAAGTGGCCAGTTGCCTTTGTTTGTCTGGCGTAGGGTAAGCCATCTTGGCAGTTGTATTCAAGCTTGCACCCACGAATGTTATCTTTTGAGAAGGTACCAGTTGTGATTTATTTTCGTTTATTGTGTACCCTAGGCATGTTAGAAGCCTTTTCATAAATGCCAGATGTTGAAGAAGAGTGTCCTTGTTCTCTGCTTGAGACAGTCATCCAAGTAAGGATATATTTGTATACTTTGTCTGCAAAATGCAATTACTGGTGCCAGGCACTTTGTAAAGATCCTGGGCGCAGTAGATAAGCCAAAGTGCAGTGCAGAGAACTGGTAATGCATTAAGCCAGCCTTGAATCTGAGGTATCTTCTGCACGATTGTCTTATTGGGACATGCAGGTATGCCTCTTTTATGTCTAATGCTACCAGCCAAGCATTCTTGCCCAGCATGGGCAGAAGCTGCTGCAAAGTCAGCATTTTGAATTTTGAAATGTCCAGGTATGTGTTCAAAATTGATAAATCCAGTATTGGCCGCCAGGCTTTGCCCTTTCTGGGCATCAACAGTCTTGAGTAAAAACCTTGTCCTTTTTCCTGTTCTGGTTGAATGGCCCCCATATCCATGAGGGACGCAACCGGTTTCTGTGTCTCTGCCCATTGATTTGTGGGCAGATCTGGCCAACAGTTAGTTTGCCATTGGCAGAGTGTGAAAATGGAATCTGTATCCCTGTGATACTATGTTTAGTACCCACTTGTCCTGGGTTATTAACTGCCAATTTTGAGGAAAAAGTGCTAATTTCCCCCTAAGGGTGCTGTCAAAAGATAAGTGCTTGGTGTGGACAGAGGGAAGTCATTGGGACTGTTTTCTGTAGGTTTGCGCTTTATCTCCCCCTGATTTGGAGGTAGATGCGCCCCATTGCTTTGACCTGTACAAATCTTGTGCCTGGTATCTGGAACCCTTTGGGCATCTGGATTTGCCCCTTTGAGCTCTGTCTGACACAGGAAACTACCAATTTTTGGTAGGCCAGTGTCTACTGAATCTTGGTGGCTGCACTTGTAAGAAGTCTAACAGTTTGCATAGACTTAGCTTTGTCTTCCATTTTCTTTAAAACCTCTTCTGCCTTAATATCAAACAGAGAATCATGCTGTAAAGGTGCATCTAGTAATTTAGCTTTAATGTGATCAGGCAAATTTTGTTCCTTTAACCAGGCATGCCTCCTAATCACAGATCCAGTAACTGTGGCCCTGCAGGAGGCCTCTAAGGAATCAAAACCACATTGCAAAGTATGTTTTCCAACTTGTTCAGCTGCGTGCAATAATTCCTGCAATTATTTTCTGTACATTCTGAAATCAACATAATTTTCTGTTTCAGCAATCCCATAACATGTTGTTGGTACTTAAGCATATGAAATTGACAGTTTAAGGCCCTGACTGCCAAGGTGGCAGATGTATAAACCTTTTTTCCCCATCTGTCTAATGCCCTTGAATCTCTGTCAGAGGGGGGTAGGATTTTTTGCTGTTGAGGCCTTAACTCCCTTTGGACCCTGTGAAATAGTTTCAGGATCAGCAGCAGGGTTTTTAAATAAAAATTTGTGAGTCAGGGACCCTGTAATATCGGTCAGGCTTATTGGGAGGGGAGCCAGAGGTAAGGAGTCAGGGGTCATGCTTGACTCCGAAAACACATCATCCACATTGTCTAAAACAGGGGGAATGGCGAAAGGCTTGTGCTGAGGGAGAAGGAAATCCCTGAGCCTCTTTTTTAATTCCGAGAAATCTTGACTCTCCCAGTGAAAATGCTCCCGCAAAGTATGCAAGGTTTCTCCAAATGAATAATCCTCTGGAGGAGATGCAGATGGAATAGACTCCTCAGCATCAGAATCCTCATAAGGAGGTATAGATAATTCCTGATCAGAAGAGGAATCAGAAGAAATAGAAACCTGATCTGAGGATTCATAATCAGTGTCTTGCCAAGGCCTCTTATCTGGAGGGGGATGGGTACCCCTGATCAAGGTAATAAAGTCTTCAGCCATTTTGATAATCTGTTTTTTAAGCATAGAGGCCTGTGCACGTGGCTCATGCATCGTTTTTTAGTTTTAGAAGTTGCCTTTGTCTTTGGTTTTGCAGCTGTCGTCAGTTTGATATATAAATGTTGAGGTCTGAATACACCCTCAGAAGCCGGTGCCTGCTCAGTGGCTCCGGACCCATCCGAGGGAGATACATCTGTCGGACCAATACCTTGAGCATCTTGCGGCATGCCGGACTCCACATGGGTGTCAGTAGAGGCCAGCGGACTTGAAGGTAGCGGGTATCAGGGGCTGCAAAAGCACCTCACTGAGTACCGGCGAACCGGCAACTGGCTTAGGAGAAGCTTAGTCGTCGGTTTTGGATCTCGACTGCCTTTCTCTGTCCTTTTCTTTGCGTGTTTATGTACTCTGGTAGTCGGATTATTATTCGACGACATTTCAGGGTAGTTAAATCCGTTTCCAAAACACTTTGATGTAAAAAATAGCGACGCTTAATAGTGCATTGGTTAAATCTAGCACAAAACTGACAGCCAGGCACGTTGTGATCAGGGCCTAGGCAAGGAATACAGTACAAATGGAAATCCTTAGGAGGTATTTGCTTCCCACAAGTAATAAATTATTAACTTTTTCTGACATCGATAAAAAGTAAGAAAAAAAGATTCCCCAACGGGGTACTTAGCTTTAGTGAAGACTTCGGTTCTGAAACTCAAACTCGAATATTTCAGTAGTCGGCAGACCGGCACTTGCGAAATGCTTCTGCTTCAGGCACCACGCAGCAAGAAAGACTAAAGAAAATGGCGTTGGCTGCATGTTTTATACCCCTGACGACTTGACGTCATGGAAGAGAAGACAACAACCGACCAGGACCCAAGACTTTGGAATTCAGGCCAACTGAGGGCAGCCTGCCAGCAGATTACCGAAATGCAATGACTGCAACAGTGAAACATGAAGAACATCCTCCTTTTTAACATCTGGGAAATTCTCAGAATGCAGCCATACAAATGTTAGCCATAGCCCTAGAAGTACCATCAGATACACACACTGCAAACAATGAGTAGTGACCTGTGTGATAGAAAAAATTTAAGCTTAATGCAGAATTTTCCTCAAGAAGAAATTGTAGATAAAACATTCCTCATATGCTCACAATATGTCAGAGCAAACATATTAGCCTGACCATTCAAAATTCTGAAAATCAAAGTTGCCAAAGTACACATTTTCCCACACCTATCAATTTTCTCATCTTTACCAGAAATAATGCGACTGGAATTAAGTGCTTAGCAGCAGAGGGATCAACTAAAGCTACAACTGCTAGGTCAGATTTGGGAAAAATGTAAAAAATGTTGAAAGACTGAGGAACTATATATACATCCTATCTGCATTTACAGGGGCAGCTGGCTGACTAACAGGAAAACTGCAAGCAGTAACAACATATCCTCTAAAGTAGACATAACAGGAGGAATGGTCGTTTGTGGGTTCTGGAAAATCCTTCTGTAACAATTCAATATTTTCTGAAGGACTAAGAAACCCAAGTATTCTCTCACTGAAAACACTGGTATATTCTAGCAATAATCGCAGAGAGAAACCTCCACTGGAAGGACCAGAAACTGAGCTCTCCTTTGAGTCTGAAGCAAAAATTGGAGGAAAAAATGGTATCTATCCCTGCATCTGCCTGTTCAGAACCAGAATCTTGAATCTCTTCAGGAAAAGAGGAATCCCTCTTACCAGAAGCTACTTTACAAGAAGGACCAATAGCCTGAATTAAACCCTCATCCACAATTGGTAAACTACTCCCACCCAAAGAAATTTAGGAAGGAACAGACATGTTTAGTTTTCAGTTTCTTTTTGACAGGAAAAATGGGGATAACAGTGTTATTAATGGCAGCAGCGGCTTCCCCAGTGATGGGAACAGCATTCTGAAATAATCAGGGAAACCCCTCCCTGTTCCCCCTTCCAGGGCCGACAAGAGTGGCTCTCCCTTTCCCACTCAGGACACCCCCAACAACCAAAGACATGGCCAACCTCCGGTCCAAAGTGTCTGTAGGTGCTACACCAGAGGGATACACTATCAAAGATGAGCTACCTCAGGTATAACAAATGGCCATAGCACAGTGAGACACATTGTTAGAATGCTGTGGTGGCGAAGACTAATCATCTTTTTCTGGCTGGGAGAACCAATTGTGGCAATGGTAGTCTGTACCATGGTCAAGCCAAAAATGGTTCCTTTCTCCTGGGGAAAATGAGCAGCAACTGACAGTAAACACTACCAGTCCACAATAACTACTACTGACAGGAAAAGAAAAAAAAACAGTAAAAAGCACAAATCCCTAGGCGGCCCCACAAAAAATAAACTTCTCCACAGGGACCAAATGTTTTCAGTTACTTTACACCACTTTCAAACTGACAAGAGTATAAAAAAAAAAAAAAAGTGCTCGAAGTACTTTACAGTCCTGTGACAGTCTGTTACAACACAACACTCAAATAACTTTCCATGAGAGGAAAGTACTAAAACATCAACAAAATTAAGAATATGGACTGCTTCCTTTCCCCCAAAGGGAACTTACCTGCCCAGCAAAAGGAAAGCACGAGTCGGCAGTAGATCCTAGACTCAGAAGCATACTCTTCGTCAGCAATAAGCTTTGAAGGGCTTTTTGCTCAAACTTGTCTTTTAGTCAGCTCAGTTTGAGCTACTTGACTGTTTGGGCACATGGAAGGTGCCTTGAAGTTTTGGAAGCTGGCTGGCTGTTACAGCCTTCGTAGGATATAACCCATATAGCCAAGACTACTGCAGCAGTAATAAAAATGCTGAACATAATCTGATGCCAAAGTGGAAGCTGAGGGTCCAGAGTGATAAGGACTTCCAGGGTGAGAAGGAAGAATTATGGAAGGCAAATTATTTCCTGTACTGTCCTTAGTTCTGGGAAGCTCCACTTTGGCATTGCTTTTTAAAATTCCTTATTAAAATTTTGTAGAAACGGTTCTCTCCTTTTTCTGGAAAAAGGATTATGAGAAGGAAGGAAAGTTTTTTATTGAATATTGAGGAGGAGGATTGAAAAAGCTTAGTTACCCTATGAACCAATCCCCCCATTATATCCTACCAAGGACCACAGCAGCCAAGGGACCAAAAACATCTTTGCCCAGGGAAGAATTCAAAATCTCAGCTGCAATATTTGTTTATTTTATTTATTTGTCTTACCATAACTAGGAAAGTCTGACTGAGCCAGTGGCCCATTTCCAGTCGAGGCCTGGGGAGAAAACCTCCACAACAGATTCCCAACATTTAAACAGTAACTGAGTATTTATATAAAGGAGGAGGTGGGAGTGGAGGGAGGCAGCAACAGATTAAAAATTTTACAATGAGTTGGGAAGAAAAGCTCCACAAACATTTTATAATAGTTAATTATACATAAGGAGAGAAATTGCACAACAGATGAACACATGCTTTCAGAGAAATATTACTAGAAGAAATTGCAATCAGAAATACAGTATGTACTGCAAGTAGCAAGACACTAAAAAGTGAATAACCTATCTCAAAGTAAACGAGTACACACATTCAAAATATTGACCTTTTCCAATAATGTACGGAGATGGAGTATGCTGCTTTCAAAATATAGAGTAACACGCGACAAACTCTGTCAAAATAGGGGAAGCAACCTTTAGCAGTAGACCTGTAACAAGAGGTGCACCCCAAGGATTGGACTTGGGGCCTCTACTGTTTGGAATATACTTTTCTGAGGTGCAAGCCAAAACCAGTCTGTGGCTGACCAAGTTTGCAGATGACTGCAAGGTGGGAACAGTCTGAAATTCCCCTAATGATGTGAACATCCTCCAAACCCAAACAAACGACTGATGTCAGAAACACTGCCAAAAAATAACACTGGGACCAGCAATTCAGGCAGCAATCATTTCTTTTAATTTATGTGCAAACGAACATACAAGAGTGGAAAAACAGACCGGTTTCAGCTATAACATTAGTTAGCCTTCCTCAGTGTAAACGAAACCAAAAAACAAACACTCTTTATATAACTCTAACAAGACATGTGACCTTTTAAAATTGTTCATTTAAACCAGGTGTGAATAGAGCCCCTAACTTAATTATCCACATTTTTTTTTTATTTAATATATCATGCCAACCAGTTTTGTTCCTTGGTCCACTAATTTGATCAATTATTGAAAACCTGAAGGATGTTTTAACGTGTATTAAAGTATGTTTGTATAGGGCATTCGTAATTTTGTGATTTAACTTCACTAAGGTGTTCTGACATCCTGATTCTTAGCGGTCTAGAGGTCTGTCCTACGTAAAAGGCAGAACATTGGCAACTGACTAAATAAATAACCCAATCAGTATTACAGTTGGCAAAAAGGGGATATCAAAGACCTGAGATGTATTTTTGCTACTGAAAGTCCTAGTTTTAAGATTTTTGGGACAATGGACACAATGTCCACAAGGGTGGCAACCTATTAAAGGTCCACCTGAAAGGGTAGTCTGTAATTGTGGGGTTTCCCTGAGTTGTCCTTTTTATAATGGCTAAAGATGGAACCCAAATTCCTCCCTTTCCAAAAAGAGAAATGGCATCTATCCCCTAACATTTCACCTAGAGTAGCATCAGCCAACAGTGTCAGAAACATTGCCTCAAACTGAATGCCAAGAAATGCATTATCCCCTTTGGGGAAAATGGCATCCCCACTAATCACATTAACAACAATGTACTAAGCATGCAATCAGTCGTGAGGAACTTGGAGACCCAGGTTGATAGCAACCTGACTTTTGACCACCATGCTGCCTCCGTTGTATGGAAGGCTTTCTACATGGCCCACCTCAAATACAGGTACTTCATCCAGGAACAAGGAGGTCATAACATCTCTGTACTCCTCCCTTACCAGACCCATTATAGAGTACAATTCCCCCTTCGGCATGTACCTTGCCAAGCACATGCAGCAGCTGGAGAGACTACAGAGGTTCCTGACCAGGAAAATCCAGGGTCTCAAACACCTATCCTATACAGATAGGCTAAAAGCCCTGCCCCTCTACCCAGTCTCATACAGACTGCTCAGAGGTGACCAGTGTCTGGCATACAAGGCAGACCCAGCCTTCATAGAGTTGCTGCATATCCATGTCAAACTCCACTCGCACAACCTGCACACAAGGCCTCACACCCTGCATGCATCTGCAAATAAGCCAAACTGCTACAATGTAGCAATTACACTAATACAGTAAACTGCCTTTTTTTTGCTCTTCACTTGACTAGCTATGGGGTCAAGGCACCGACAATGGGCGATGGGGTTAAGCCAACTACGCGTCAGAGACAGAGGGAGAATCTTTTTCCATTTGAAGGTAGTAAAAAAAACAGGCTCAGAAAATAATCCCTGAACAAATCTCAGCAAGTTCTCACTGTCCAAAGTTATTAAGTTACAATGGAAAAAACACACAAGCTTCTGTTTTTTCATCCTGGGAAACAGATTGGAAAGGCACTGACCCATGACAGCAGCACTAACAAGTAATCAGGCACCTTATCACAAGTAAGTGGCACAGCACACCCTCACATTGAGGCAGGAATCAGGCACCTTACCACAAGTAAGTGGTACAGCACACCATCACAAAGACAGCAGTGGTTCTCCCTTGCCCAGTGAGGGCAACTCTAGGCAGCAGCCATAAGCAAAAAACGACTGGTCCAAGAAACTAGTTTTACCCATAGCAGTCTCATCCTCCAACGAATTAAACTTGGGGGGGGGGGGAGTAGTCAAATGAAGAGATAAAAATAAACAGACAAAGAGAGTAGTAATGCTGGAAAGGAATTCATTCTCACGTCTTGGCGAGTACCTTCACAAGGTGGACCCTGTTTTTACAAAATCTTACCAAGACAATGCTAATATATAGACTGCATTTTATGTAGCATATATCATGGACAGAAGTAGGTTAAAAAGAAAACTAGCTACAAAAGTCCCAGGATTAAAAGAAGTGCTCAATCCTGCTAGGCATGGTGGTGTCACAACTGGAAAAAAATGACAGTGTAGAATACTCAACACATGGAATCATTCCTACAATGGGGTTAGGCCAGGCTTGGGGGGGGTAGCCGTTGTTGAAGTTGTAGTCCAAAATAGCCACAAAAACTATCAGGCAAAAAAAAAAAGTTATACAGATGAGTGGACTACTGAAAAATTAGACAAAAGGAAAAAAAATACTTGAAGAAAAACAGTTAAAAGCTTCAAATGCAAATTTGTACTCATTAATACAACAGATACACGAAAAACATTATACAGACCAAGACACTTTGGGCAGTTTGGAAAAAAGTGACTGAAGTGCAAAAATATAAAGAACCTAGAGATTTTTGAAGGGCATAAAAAATATGGATATGGGAAAGAAATAGATCTCATATGGTGTAATATTTAGTTTGGCTTTCCCCTTTACATAATCAGTACAAAAAAAAGGCAGCTCCAACGACATTTGGAAAACACTGGCAAAACCACCTAGATAAGGACAATTTCACAATATAAAAATAAGATCACAATGGGGAAATCAGAACAGAAACTTAGTTAAGTAGAAGTTAAACAGAAGCTGAAGTTAACCTGCAAGTCTAACAGGTTATATCACAGCATTTTAACGAGTGCCCAAAATATTGAGAAACAAGTGGAGCAAGAGACATCTGAAGAAGAAATATGGACAGGGGAAAGAAAAAGATTTAATATGGTACAATATTTATGCAAATAAAGTTGTAAAATTAATCAATACAAAAAAAACAGCACCAAAGATACATGAAGAGAAATACAGGCAAAGGCATCCAGACACGGAAAACTTCACAGTACAAAACATAAGAAAATAAAGGGGGAAATTAGAAAATAAAATTAGTAATTGAAAAATTAAAGAAATAGAAAATGAAGTTATGGATCACATGCCAAGTGAAGGATTTAGTGTAGAAAATTAACTTTGGTAACATGACAGCATGATGGAAAAAGGAGACCTCAAATTAAGGAGACACAGGCAGAACAGGAAGTAGCTGTTAACTTGCCACATTAAGGTACTCTGGAGCTCTCAGTAAAAAACAGTTTAAAAAGAAATTAAATTGGAATTGCGCAGCAAGGGAAGGAACAGGAAGGAGTGATAGGCCAGTGAGTTCTGATATGAAAGAGCAATACAGGATGCAGCTGAAGACAAGTCATTGGAAGAAACTGGACCTTTCTGTAGAATGTCCGCAAAAACAGAACAAAGAATATGCTCGCAGTTTTGAAGAAAATGATCTAAGGGAAGAGTTGTTAGACTTAGATCGATGAAACAGATTACAGAAAGTCAATAAGATCCAAAACGTTAGAAGTCTGACAATGGTATTGATTACGGTGTTCATTTAACAGAAATTCATGTGACGTAACAGAAGTAAATAGGATACAATACTATGCACCTAAATTAATTGATGCAGTCTTACCACAAAACCCAGGGTGATCAGGGAAAGAATGGGAAGAAAAGAAATGCCTTCATGGATGTATTAAACAGATAAAAAGAAATAACTTAATCTATTTAATACATCCACGAAGGCAAGTGTCACTGCTAGAACAGTACAGAAAAGGCAACAAACATTCTTAGAAAGGCTAAAGCAACGCCTGGTATCAGAACAAACTAGGATCCACCATACACTACTGCAAAGTAATACACTAAAGAAATTAGTAAAGGCAGAAAAACTGAAGATAAGCAGATATATAGAGGAAAGTAAAATGAGCAATCCACTGATGACCCAAAAAAGCTTTAGACAAAACTGAGAAATATCAAAGAAGACATTTTCGAGAAATATCTATGAAGACCCTGTGGAATATAAAAATGTTGAGCGGATAGAAATAAAAAGAGTAAGATCGTCAAATGTGCAGGATATGAAAGATTAAGTTACGGACAGAGAAACTGAAACAAAATTAAGAAAAGCTTCGAAGTGGAAAACCCCAGGCCCAGATGCAGTATTTACTTCTGCCTAAAAGTATTAAACATCCTTACATGAAGGATTAGCCCTGAGTAAGAAAGTACAGTTGGGTACACTTGCCATAAATGGAGATGTTCAAGTGTATTCACTGTTGCTGTCATCATACTTGGGTTATCCCTACCAGGGTAGCCCCCGGCCGGCCCAATACCACAGGCTTAGTATTTCTGCGTTGGTTGCTGTCGCTTCTGGACTGATGTCAGGTCGTCAGTAGTATACAGTAAGGCAGCAGATGCCATTACATAATTTTTTCTTGCCCTAATTCTCAGGAGCCCCCAAGTGGGAGCCAGGTTATGGTGGAAGAACCCACCAGTAGAAAGTAAATACCAAAATGTCCCTTGTAAGGAGAGAGAGAGAAGAGAAGAGGATGGAGGGAGGGAAACCAGGACTGCAACAGTGAATACACTCGAACACCTACATTTATGGTAAGAGTACACAACTATACTATGTTCTTCATGTTTCACTGTTGCAGTCATCATATTTTGGTCGATTCCCAAAGCTGAGGAAAAGGGTGGAGGCAGGCAAAAAGACTAGGAGCTGGCTAGGATGCCCTGCAAGACTGCAGTGGCAAAGCCTGCCCTGGACTTGAAGATAGGCAGGTGGCAATGTTTGGTGAAAGTGTGAACAGATGTCCAGGTGGCAGCCTCCAGGATGTCCCTGCTGGGGACTCCTCTAAGGAAAGCTGCAGAGGTACAGACTGCTCTGGTGGAGCGAGTCCTGACCCCCTTAGGGGGAGGCTTTCCATGTTGCTTGTAACAAAAATGGATGCAGTGTGCTATCCATTTAGAAATTGGTTGTTTGGAGATGGCATGGCCCTCTGCCCCTGCAGCAAAGCTAACCAGCAATTGATCAGACTTTCTGAATGCTTTAGCCCTGTCTAGATGGAATCTGAGCTGTGTGCACATCTAGAGTGTGCAGGATCCTAATCCCCTTGTTCTGTGGCTTAGGGAAAAAGGTGGGCAAATAAATGGATTGGTTGAGAGGCACACTGGACACCACTTTGGGCATGAAGGATGGGTTAGTCCTGAGAGAAACCCTGTCAGCATAGAAGATGATGAAGGGCTCCACAGCCATTAGTGCTTGTAGTTCGTAGACTCTTCTGGCTGAAGTGATGGCCAGAAGAAAAGCAGTCTTCCAGGAGAAAATTTTAACTCTGCTGAAGATGCTGATTCGAAAGGGAGTAGGGTGAGCTTTTCCAACACAAAGTTAAGGTCCCAAGCCAGGGTAGGTGCTCTTCTGGGTGGCCTTAAGTTGATAGCCCCTCTTAGGAACTGTTTAATCAGAGGGTGTGAGAAAAGGGGCTGCTCAGTGGAGAAATGAGCAGCGATAGCAGAGGCATGAATTTTAATAGAGGAAAAGGAGAGACCACTGTGTAGCAGGTCAGCTAAGTATCCCAGGATGAGAGGGAGGGAGGGTTGTGCCGTATCGGCTCCCTTAGCCCGAATCCAGGTGCAGAACCTTTTCCATTTGTCCACATAAGACTTTCTAGTGCTAGGACGTCTGGTCTCGCGTATAACATCTAGAACCTGTTTACTGAGGTTGGCAGACTGATCCGTGGTTAGGGAATAAGCCAGGCTACCAAATTGAGGGTCTGTAATTGGGAATGCATGAATTCTCCTTCCCTCTGGGTCATAAGGGTTGGGGTCCGAGTGAGATGCCATGGTGGCAGAGCGGACACGCTGCGCAGCAGTGGGTACCAGTGTTGGCGAGGCTAGTCTGGAGCAATAAGAATAGTCCTTGTTTTTTTCTCCCTTATTTTGAACAGTATCCTGGTGATGAGAGGTAGTGGAAGAAAGGCGTAGACAGACAGATTGACCCAGGGGAAGGAAAGGACATCCACTTTCCAAACCCTGCAGTGATGCTCCCTAGTGCAGAACTTGCTGAGCTGATGGTTGGCGTGGGAGGCAAAGAGGTCGACCTTTGGGTTGCCCCATTTCTGAGTTATTAGGGTCTAGGTTCTTTTGTCTAGCTGCCACTCGTGTGGGTCCAGAAGATTTCTGCCTAAGTGGTCGGCCAGAGAGTTTAGAGAATCTGGCAGGAATTGTGCTAATAGGTGGAGCTCCATGGCAGAGGCTGTGTGCCAAAGGGTCATGGCCAGTCTGCATTGAATGTAGAAGTGAGTCCCTCCCTGCTTGCTGATGTACCACATTCACAGTGATGTTGTCCGTTTTGATCAGGAGAGCCTCTGGGGAGAGAAGGGGCCTGAAAGCTGTCAATGCGTGTTGGACAGCTAAGATCTTTTTTTGGTTGATGTGCAGATGGATTTGCTGTGGGCTCCATTGGCCCTGTATTCACCTGCCGTCCAGGTGTGCATCCCAGGCATAGTCTGATGCGTCTGTGGTGAGGGTCTGGGTGGCAGGGGGTGGTGAGAAAGGTAGTCCCTTGTTGTGGGAATATGCTGTTGCCCACCAAAGAAAATCTTTCCTGAGGCAAGGTATCATCATGGGTTTAAGAGTTTCCAGGTCTTGAGAGTGTTGACACCAAAGGCTTTTTAGGTACCACTGAAGTTTCTTCATATGCAGTCTGGCATATGGAATGAGTAAAATGCAAGATGCCATGAACCCAGGACCTTTCAACCTGGTTAACAGGAAAAACAATACTCCTTCAGAGCGAACCTTCAAGCTATCCTAAAAACTATAGACCAATAAAGGAAAGTTGTGCAAGAACATAACCATAGCTGTCTTCCTCATCCATGTTGCAGTATTCTAATAGTGGGTTTACCCTTCTTCCAATCAGTTTGTCCGGCCAGGTTTCCAAAGCTTTTCCAGTCCCTCTTGGTGAGGACGCCTGATGTAGATGCAGGTATGTGGGCCATAAATGTGACATCTGCATGCACCAGTCCTCAGACTCAACTAAAGCCCCAGATGGAGCCAGTTCTGAGGGACATACCCTGCCCTTGAGCCGGGTAGAACAAGTGCAAGGTTAAGAAGGGGAATGGTGGGAGGGAAGGAATACTGAAACATGGAAGAGAAGGACATCTACGGTTATGGTAAGTTCTTGTACAACATTCCTATGTCCTTCTATTCCAATGTTGCAGTATTCTACATGTGGGCGAGTACCAAAGCTCACTAAAGGTTGTGGAGTGGCCTGGTAGGGGACTCCAGGAAACCATGCAGGATAGCCCTGGCAAATCCTGCCATGGCTCTGGAGATGCTGTCCAGTTTGCAATGCCTGGTGAAAGTGTGCACCAAGGACCAGGTGGGCTGCCTCCAGAATGGAGTTAGTGTCCAGCCCTTTGAAAAAGGCCCCACAAGAGGCCACTGCTGTTGTGGAGTGGGCCTTGACATTCAGAGTCTTCCCATGGTGGATGTAGTAAAAGGAGACAGCCTTGGCTATCTAGGCAGAAATGGTCTGTTTTCCCACTGCTTTCCTCAAAGACCTGGGGTGAAGAGAAACAAACAGTTGGTCTGATTTGCGGAAAGGTTTAGTTTTAAGCAAAAAGAATCTGAGTTGTCTGTGGACATCCAGGGAGTGAAAGACTCTCTCACTATCTCTCTGCGGGTTAGGAAAAAAGGTAGGCAGGTGGGTAGTTTGATTTAAAGAAAGTTCATTGACCACCCTGGGGGTGAAGGACAGGTTTATTCTCAGGGTGACCCTGTCCAAATGAAAAACCAGGGAAGGCAGAGTAGCCATAAGGGCTTGAAGCTCTGAGACCCTCCTGGCTGATGTTAAACCTACCAGCAAGACTGTTTTCCACGTGCAAAACTTTAAGGCAGCCTTGTCAGCCAGTTCAAAGGCTGGCAAGGTGAGTTTTTCTAGCATATAATTAAGATCCCAGGGAGGAGGGGATGGTTTCCTGGGAGGTCTTGGGTGCAGAACCCCCTTTAGGAAGAGTTTGGCTGGTAATCTGGATGCCAGTGTAGGTTCCAGAGGTAGGCAGAGATGGCAGACAGGTGTGGTTTTAAAGAGGAGTAAGACAAGCTTGTCTTCAGGAGTTCACACAGGTAGGACAGAATCAGAGGCAAGTTGCTGTCCAGTGGCTCCATCTATCTTTTGTGACACCATAAGGAAACCTTTTTCCACTTGGAAAGTTGATATTTTCTTGTGTTTGGTTTCCTGGGCCTCCTGCAGGACTGAAAGCACATCCCTCACTGTACAGGTGTCTGAAGGGAATCAGAATCCTATCCACCACAGAGAAGGGTGCAGAGACTGCCACTGTGGGTTTGACCTGTGTCCCCACCTTGTGCTGTGTGAGTAGGTCCACTGAGGGGGGTAACTTGTGGTGATTGCCCTTGGAGAGATGAAGTAGGGGGAACGAGTGCTGCCTTGGCCAATAGAGTCACCAGCAGAATTTTTGGTGAGTCCTGCTGAATTTTCAGTAGGACCCTCTGTATCAGAGGTAAGGCATACAGGAAACTCCCCTTCCATGACATTGAGAAGGTGTCAGTTTGCACTGCCTTCAGGTTGTGAGTTCTGGAGCAGTAGATCCGGAATTGCCCGTTTACGGAGGCGGCGAACAGGTCTATGAGGGATATCCCACTTGTGGACCAGATCTAGGAACACCTCTCTTGAAAGCATCCATTCGTGGCTGTCTGGGGTGGTTCTGCTTATGGAATCTGCCAGAAAGTTGTGCTGGGAGGGAATGTAGGCTGCCTGGAGGGAGATTCCCTAAGAGAAAGACAGATCCATACCTGTAGAGTTAATCTGCATAGGAGATAGGACTTTGTCCCTCCTTGCTTAAGTACCACATGACTGTGGTGTTGTCTGTGAAGATTTTTAGGAACCCTGCTGGAGGTACGGTAGGAAGACCTGCAGGGCTAGGAGTATTGCTGTCATTTCTCGGATGTTGATGTGCATCTGTTTGTGTCAGTCTGTCCCCAAACCTTGCACTGTCTTTGGGCCCAGAGTCACCCCCCAGCCCAGGTCTGAAGCATTTGTGTGTGCATGCTCTGGGAAGGGGAGAGCATTTGCAGGGGCATGCCTGGACTCTGGGCAACCTGGGCCAGCCACCATTTTAATTCTTGGTGAAGACGAGGGAGGAGTGGCACCCTGAACTCTAGAGAATGCGAGTGCTGGGTCCACACTGAGCGAAGGTACCACCGGAACTCTCTCATGTGTAACCTCGCTAGGGGAAACGTGGGGACAGTAGCTGCCATGTACCCCAGAAGTCTTAGGAACTCCCTCGCAGTCTGGGCTGTTGAATGAAGGTCAGCTTGAAATTGGTGGGAGAGGGACACCACTTTTTCCTCTGGGAGGGAGGCCATATTGATGTCTGAATTGATTCTGCATTCCAGGAAGACAGTGTCCTGTGTAGGATTAAGTTGGAACTTTGGATAATTTATCAGAAATCCTAGAGGCGGCAGCAGGCAGAGGAGATCTTTCATGTGAACCACTAGAGTCTGTCTTGTCCATTGCTTCAATGAGTAGTTTGTATAGGTAAGGGAATATTTGTATTCCCCTTGCCCTGCAGTAGGTAATGACTGGGGCGAGGCACTTTGTGAAGACCCTTGGGGCGGTGGAAAGCCCAAAAGGCAATGCACAGAACTGAAAGTGAGAGGAGCCTGCTATGAATCTGAGGTACTTCCTAGAGGAAGGCTTTATGGGGATGTGGAGACAGGCCTCCTTTATGTCTAGGGTTACCATGAAGGTCTGAGGAAGAATGAGGGGAAACAAAGTGGGTAAGGTGAGCATCCTGAAGGAAGGAACCTTTAAGAAAAGGTTGAGGTGGGAGAGATCTAGGATGGGCCTCCATGGTCCTTCCTTTCTGGGCACCAGAAAGATTCTTAAGTAGAAACCTTTCCCTTGTGCTAGGGGGGGGGGGGCTGATTCTATGCTGCCTTGTAGAAATAGGCTGTTTAAGACCTGTAGAAGGACGGACCACTGGGATGTGGGAGGGGATAACATAGGTAGTCTTGGAGGAGAGAGCCAAGTCAAAGTATACATCCTTCAGGATGGACAAGATCCATTTTTCTATTAGGGACCAGGCCAGGAGACAGTGAGAGACAGCTGGACAAGGGGGTATTGGTAGGAGGAGGTGTGAGGAAGGGTGGCAGGCAGTCAGACACTGCCTGCCCTGTCCGGGAAAGGAGGCCTCGGCCACAGGCCTGAGAAGTCCTTGGCTGGAGAGATTGCTTCCTGAGCGGCCTTCTAGACTGTGAGGGGGCTGAAGGTCTTGATGCCTTTCTTATAAATTGTCTAAGCCAGGAAGTTTCCCTGGAACTTTGGGACTGGAGAGACAAGGAGGTACTTGAGGTCTTGAAACTCTTTCCCTTTTTGCAGGAGAGACTTAAAAAGATCAGACACCTTTGCACCAAAGAGGGAAGAATGGTCCAAGGGGGCATCCAGGAGCTTGGCTCAGAAGTCATCAGGGAGAAGCTACATGCGTAGCCAGGAATACCCTCTGAGTACGGATGCTGATACAGCTGACCTGGAAGAGGCTTCGGCAGCATCGTATGCACACCTAAGGGAGTGCTTGTCACTTGAGAGACAAGGGCAAGTAAGGAAGGCAGTGATGCTTTTGCACCACAGTCAGGCATGTTCATTAAACTCTTTGAAGGCTTTGTCCAGAAAGGCCAGAGTACGTGGCCACACGTGACTGGTAATTTGTAGCCCTAAACGCTAGGGTAGAAGAGGTATAAATCTTTTTCCCCTATCTCTCCATGGTCTTGCTGTCCTCATCTGCATGTAGGACAGTGGTAGTAGGAAGTAGTTTAGATGCCCTGTCCATAGAGATGGAAACAGTGACAGGGTCTGCTGGGGGGGCACTTAAACAGGAATTTATCCGAGTCAGGGACCTTGTATAATCAATCAGTCTGCCCTTCGCGGAGCAGGAGTTTGGGAATCAGGATTAATGGATGCTGCTGAGAATGCATCCAGGAAGGCAGGTTGTACAGGTAAGATAGGTGAGGGATTAGGTTATTCCATTTGAATCGGGACAAAATCTTCTGTGCTTCAGACATGTCTGAGCATTCCCACTTAAAGTGTTCTCTCATCAGATTAAGTGTCCCAGAAGTTAAGGTCTTCCACAGGGGAGTCAGGCTCAACAGAGGCCTCTTCAAGCGATCCATATCCCAGTGGGGATGAGATTTGTGATGAGCAGGACAGAGTCCTCAGATGAATCAGACAGTTCTTCCTCTGCAGGTTGGCTCACAGCCCTTTCAGGTACAGGAGGCCTAAGACTGAGAAGAGGGTGAGCCGCAGGGGCAAACTCAGAGGAAGGCCTAAGGGTCAGGAAAGCATTGTAGAGACTCTGGCTGAAGGCCTGCCAGTCAGGCAAGGCCTCTGGATGTGGGGAAATATGCCTGGTCTTTTGCTTTTTCTTGAAAGGCCAAGCCTGCGTCTGGCTGGCAGTAGGCCTGGGAGAAATCATAGGAGCGGTGGAGGAGGGTCCGAAGCGCCCAATGAAGGTACTGGTCCCCCCCCCGGCATCTGTAAGTGGCGCCGGTACATCCTCCCCGGACATGTCCGCTCTAGATTGTGCGGCCTCCTGGCAGGTGCCCACTTTATCTATGGTGGCGGAAGCAGAGTCCTCATCCAAGCTGACGGCGGTTACGGGTTGAGGAGCAGTGGAAGACGTAAGCCGCATGGACTTGGCCCTCTTCCATGGCTGTTCGGTTGGGGCATCTGAGGCGGCTTCCATACAGAGAGCCATCTGTCTTGGGCGTTGGTTCTCCAGGTACAAGTCGAGAGCCTGTAAGAGACAGCGAAGGATCTTGGGGACGAACGATTTACAGATGGAGCAGTTTTTGTAATCGTGCTCCCTACCCAAACAAAAGAGAGACTGGTCATGGGTGTTTGTGCGGGATTTGACCACCACAGTTGCACTTACTCTTACTGGACATGAACAGACTATTAAAAAACAAGGACTGAAGAAAAAGGCCCCAACGGGGTACTTATCGTTTAATGTGAAACAGATCAGACATCCACGAGTAGCAGGAACACCTGGCATACAGCTATCAACTGAAAAGTTCTGAGGACTGGTCCTTGCAGACGTCACCTTTATGGCCCATGTACATGCCTCTATGTCAGATGTCCTACGCACAAAGAGGGACTGGAAAAGCTTTGGAAACCTGGCCAGACAAGCTGATTGGAAAGGTAAACCCAGTAGTAGAATACTGCAACATTGTAATAGCAGGACATCTTGCCTTCCGATGATGTATAAACTACATACTGGAATTGATCCTGGCAGAGTTTTTATAGTCATTTAAAAGAAAACTCAATCAATGCAACAGAACAAAAGGATAACAAAAGTCAAATGGAACAAAAGCTTATTTAAGTAAAATCATAATGGAAAACTGTACAAAAAAAAGGGGGATCCAAGTATGGCATGGACAAATTACAAAATAAAAGCAAGCATTTGACAGCATCCCACATTTATGGATAAAATAGTGCTTACAGATGCACAAGATGCACCCTACATTGATCAGTAACAGTGATGAAGAAACACTGGTAAACCACTCTGCAGAAAAATTATCTCAAGGATAAAAAGTTAGAAATTTGCCTTTTTCCCCCCACTGTATGTATGTATGTATATGTATATATATATATATATATATATATATATATATATATATATATATATACACACACACATTTTTTTTTTGGGGGGGGCACAGCCCTCCACCTGGGTGGGTTTGAAATACTGTGCTTTGCGTGAATGTCCGAATGCTGAGCAACTTGTTACTTTCACTGGGAAAATAATTCACAGAACTGAATGTTTGAGGAAATGAACGTTCGTTGTATATGGTTTGATGAATGAAGGTTTGGGGGAATTAACCTTCGACGAATTGATATAGACCCAATTTTCAGTACCTAAGCATCTAATGTTAGCCTTTCCCATTCTTTGCATTTCTGCAGATGGTTGTTTGCATGCTTGAGAGGATAGCCAGGATGGGAAGATAAAATCCAAAGGTAGGGAAGTACTGTTCTTATGAAGGTAGGATCCCGTGGGGTTCTTTTTGGTCTTGCTGCTATTTTTTTCTTGAACTGTTGTTTTGAGGATTTCTGATGAGAAGACTTGAAGGGTTTATGAAAAGGCTCAGGGCTGAAAGGATAATTCCATCAGAACGTAGGGACAATAAATAGACAGCAGGTTTAATCCCCTGCATCAATTTTCCTCACCCCTCTAACTTCTTGCATACCTGATCAGAGGAATTTTCAAAAAGTTTCACTTCAAACAGGCATTTAAAAAATTGGCCTTTACATTCAGGACAATTCTGCAGACTGACCAGGCATTCCTGTGGCTGCAGCTGTGGACACAACATCCATTGCATCATATACACAATTCACTGAATGCCTGGTAACCTAGGATCAGTACTGACAATATTTAACTGGTTTTACTGTCTGAAGTAGGTAGGCTAGTATATTGTAGCGTGTAAGCAAAAATAGAAAGCAAATATTTTGCCATGAATACTTGGCAAATAATAACTCTAAAAGCTAAATTTGGTTGTTGTGTCTTTTGGCTTTTCCCGGTTAGTGGTCGCCACAGGTTGTTGTTGTGTCTTTCGGCTTTTCCTGGTTAGGAGTCGCCACAGCGGAACTCCGGTCTGCTAATGATTGGCAGTAGATTTTTACATGCCAAGTTGCCAGCCCTGACGCACAACCTTCAACGAAGGAATGCCCATTCACGCATGTCTCCACACAGAAGACGCTCTAGCTGAGAATTGAACAGGACAACGTCGTACTGTGAGGCGACAACGCTACCGCAGCTGTCAAAAAGCCTGATGTCTTTTTCATTAGGGAGAGGGTTAGATGAAGAAAAAGGGTTTTGAAGTATTGTCGCTGTAAAGGGAAAAACAGGTGGGTCAGAGGCAGGGCTTCTGAAGAGAAACTTGCGAGTCTGGCAGCTTATAGTCTTGTCTGGTTTTCTTGGTGCAAGAGACTGTGAATCAGGAACACTAGAAGCAGCATTAGAGTCCTTCAAAGCTCCCAGAACTGGTGGGATAGCAAAGGGTTTTGAGGAACTCGGTGAGGAACCATGCAACACCCTTGAGACTCAAATTTCCCTTCCCTCCCACTTAAGCACCATCTCAGAAATTGAGTGAGAGGAACTTTTCTTCAATTAGGGGAATCTAAGAGAGAGGGTGCCTTCAGACTCATTTCACATGGCATAAGCGAAGGGAGCTGTAAAGTACAGTCATGCCCTTCTACAAAATGAGACATTCTTCCTCCTCAGAAGAAGGAGCTCTTGTCCTTTTTGCCTATGTAGGCATTGAAGCACAAAAAGTACAGTTGTGTAAAATCTTACCTTAACAGTATACGTCCTTTTATTCACTGGTGCAGTATGCTTTACAATAGGGATTCCCTGCCAAGGGCAGCCTGATGTCCAGCCACTAAACTGAAGTCTTTTTGTTAAAGGTACTCTGTACGTCACATGTATGCTCCCCACACATGGCCTAGAGCATAAAGATGACACCCAAACATACCATCCTCAGAAATGAAAACCCCAGTAGGAATGACAGTATAAAGAAAGAGGTAGGCAACAAACACATCTAGAAGAAAAGGACTGGAGAAGAAGGATGGTAGTGAATGCTGTAACAGTAACAAGGACATCTACTGTTATAGCAAGATTTTACATAACTGTATTATGTCCTTCCATATCACTGTTGCAGTATTCTTTAGAACAGTGTGTGCACAAAAGCTCAAGAAGATTGAGAGGGGGAAGGACCAGTAGAATCCTCCAGGAAGCCATGGAGAATGGCCCTGGCCAAACCAACTCTGGCCCTAGAAATCACATCCAACTCAGTGAGTAAGCAAAGGTAACCCTTGGGAAAAAAAAGCACCAGAAGAGGACATAGCCCTAGTGGAATGAGCCATAACAGAAAGAAGGCTCTTCCCATGGAAAAATAGAAAGAAATGGCTTTAGATATCCAAAGAAAGTTTGCTTGGAAACTGCCAAACCTAAAGAAAGGCTTAGGATGAAAAGAAAAAGCTGTTCAGATTTATGAAACGCTTTAGTTTTATCCAAATACCAGAGTTGTCTATGCAAATACAAGGCGTTTAAAAACCTAACTAGCAGACTGAGAAGGAAAAAAACGTGGGTAAATTAATAGACTAATTAAGATACAACTTATTAACCACCTTGGCCATAAAAAGATTAGTACAAAGAGACACCCTGTCCTTATGGAAAATTAATAAGGGCTTGTAGCTCAGACACTTGTCTGGCAGGAGTTAGGGCCAAAAGAACAGGTTTCTAAGAAAGATGTTGCAAGGAAACTGAAGCAGCAGGTTCAAAGGGAGCCAGAGTCACTTTTCTAAAACAAAACGAAGGTCCCAGGAAGGAGTAACAGGCTTCCTGGAAGGCATAATGTGAAGGATGCCTTTAAGAAACAGTTTGGCCTCAAATCTAAACACTAAAGAGGGAGTCAAAGGCAGACGAGCAGAGAAAGCTGACAGGTGGGCCTTAACAAAATAACATGCCAACCCAGCATTGAGAAATTCACACAAATAGAGAACCAAAGGAACATCCACAGAAAGGAGATCCAGGTTACGAGAGAGACACCAAACAGAAAATCTCTTCCATTTGGATTAGTAGGATTTCCAAGTAGTGGGTTTCCTGGTCTTCTGTAGGACCAAAAGCACATCCTCAGAAAAAAAGCTGTCTGTAGAGGATCAAAACCTTATCACCTACGATGTCAGTTGAAGAGTGGACAGGTGGGGATGGATGAGAGATCCCTTGTCTTGTAAGACTAAGTCTACCCTGTGAGTTAACTTGTGATGATTGTCACTGGCAAAATGCAGAAGAGGGAACCAATGCTGCCTGGGTCAAAAGGGAATTGACATTTGTTGACCGGGTTAGTCCATCTGAGCTTGCGCCCTTTTTCAGGGGAGGCCCGGGGAACACCAACAAGATTTTGGGAACATCCTGTTTTATCTTTAACAGGACTTTCAGAATGAGAGGAAGGGGAGGAAGGCATAAAAAAAAATCCCCTTCCAAGAAAAAAAAGAGAGGATGCCCACCTTCCAGGCCAGAGAGCATGGGAATCCAGCACAAAAACAAGAAAATTGTCTGTTCAGAGGGGAGGGCAAACAGATCTACTTAGGGAGTACCCAACTGGTGGCAGCATCCACTCGTGAAATAGTGTTATGGACCTGCTCAGAAAATCTGCCACTATGTTCTGATCTGAGGGACTGTAAACTGTCTGAAGGGTCGCCTGATGCTGGGACAGCTAACTCCCAAACCTGAAGAGCCAATCCGCATAGATGATGAGATCTTGCCTCCCTTTGCTTGATGACATACCACATCACTGTGGTATTGCTGGTTACAACCTTAAGAGGCCCTGAATGAAAAGGAAAATGGAAAGCCTGAAGAGCCAGCAAGAGAGCTCTCATTTCTGACATTGATGTGGTCTTTTGTTGAAGTGACCAAAGGCCCTGAACCTTCACAGGACTGAATGAGGTCCCCATCCCATGTCTGAGTAGTCTGAAGAGTTTGAGAGGTGATATGAATTTGGAAAGGAAGCCTTGGGTTGAGATAGCTTCTGAATCCACCAGTGAAGTTCCAGCTTGAGGCAAGGAAGTAGGGGGATTAGAAATTCTAAAGGATGAAAATGTTGAAGTCAAACATACTTTAGAAACCACTGAGGTTTTCTCATGTGGAGCTTGGCTAGAGGGGGATAGGAATGGTGAAAGCCATGTAACCCAGAGCCCACAGAAACTGACTGACTAAAGCCACAGGAAGAAGGGATTGAAAGAAAGCAATGACAGTTAATGCCTTGGGAGGAGGCAGGGATGCCAGCATTGAGACAGTCTGGATCCTGCAACCCAGAAAAAAATGATCCTGAGGAGGAGTGAGAAATGACTTCTGGAATTTTACTGTAAACCACATGCTTCACAGGAGAGAAATTGGTAATGTGTAGATGCTGAAGTAGTACCTCTTGAAAGGGGACCTGAAAGAATAGTTGTGCAGGAACTTAGCTTAACTACAGATGTCCTCTTCCATGTTGCAGTATTCTTAACCTTAGGGAGAAGCTGCCTGCAGCACTGGACATCCAACCAGTATACCAAAGTCTTGAAAATAGAGGTACGTGCGACGTTGTATGCAAGAGCCATAAACTGATGCCGGCTGTATTTGCGAAGTCTGCACGTACCTAATTTAGAACTGGCTGCCACATACACAGAGCCCCATAGGAGTAAGGGTAGTATAAAACCCCTGCCAGACAAGTCAGTAGTTAGGGAAAGGACTCCGTTTATAATATGGTAAAAAGAGAAGGAGGTGTAGGTGGGTGGGATTGAATACTGCAACATGGAAGCGAAGGACATCTATGGTTATGGTAAGTTCTTACACAACTATTCTATGTCCTATTCTCATGTTGCAGTACTCAACCTTAGGGAGAGCACCAAAGCTCTCTAGGCAGTAATGTGGGGGGCAGGTAGGGGAGCAGTCTCTATGAGACCCTGCAGAATAGACCTATAGCAAACTCTGTTCTAGCCCTGGAAATGGGAGTCCAGTTTGTAGTGCTTGGTGAAGGTACGTACACAGGACCAAACCCTGTTCTACCCTGGAGATGGAGTCCAGTTTGTAGTGCTTGGTGAAGGTATGTACACAGGACCAAACCCTGCTCTACTACTGTTTTCCATGAAAGGAATTGCAAAAGGCAATAGCTTTAGAAATCCAAGAGGCAACTGTTTTGACACAGCCTTGCCTAGTGCCCTAGGATGAAAGGAGACAAATAGTTCAGACTGTCTGAAGGGTTTGACCTTGTCAAAGTAGAAAGGAAAGTTGTGTAAAATCTTACCACAACCATAGATATCCTTCTCTTCCATGTCGCAGTATTCATGCGAGTTTACCCTTCCTCCTTTCGTGTACGTCCAGCCAGTATTCCAAAGTTTTTCAGTCCCTCAAGGTGCATCGGGCATCTGACGTGGCTGCAGGAATGTGGGCCATAAGAGTGACATCTGCATGCACCAGCCCTCAGAAAAGAAGGCCCCAGGCACAGCCACTAATAGTAGGACATAGCCCACCCAGTGCCACCTAGAAGAGCAAGTGCAACCTGACAGGAGGGGAAGGAGGGAGGGAAGGAATACTTCAACATGGAAGAGAAAGACATCTATGGCTATGGTAAGACTTTACACAACTTCCTGTGTCCTATTCCAATGCTGCAGTATTCTACATGTGGGTGAGTGTCAAAAGCTCACTGTGAATGGGGTGGTGGTCTGGAAGAAGTTTCCAGGAATCCATGAAGGACAGCCCTAACAAACCTCCGTCCTGGGCCTAGAGATATGGTCCAGCCTGTAATGCTTGGTGAAAGTGTTAATGGAGGACCAAGTAGCTGCGGATTGTGTTGGTGTCTAGCCCTTTAAAGAAGGCTCCAGAAGAGGCCACTGCTCTGGTGGAGTGGGCTTTAATATTGCCCTGCAAGGTTTTCCCATGGTATAAGTAACAGAAGGAAATGGCTCTACAGATTCAGGCCGAAATGGTCTGTTTGGTCACTGTTTTCCGCACGGCTCTGGGATGGAAGGAGACAAACAGTTACTCAGACTTCTTAACGGACTTGGTTTTACGTAGGTAAAACTGAAGCTATCTGTGACTTATAGGGAATGAAGTACTCTCACTTCCCCCTGTGGATTGGGGGAAAAAGGTGGGCAAGTGTATGGCCTGGTTCAAAGATAGGTCATTCACTACCTTGGCTATGAAGGATGGGTTAGTTCTGAGAGTGACCCTGTCAAGGTGGAAGACTAGAAAAGGTGGTGTAGCCATCAGAGCTTGTAGCTCTGAGACCCTCCTGGCTGAGGTCAGAGCCACCAACAAACAGTTTTCCATGTGTAAAATTTTAGAGAGGCTTTGTCTGCAGGCTCAAAAGGAGCTAGGGTGAGTTTTTCCAGTACATAGTTATGATCCCAGGGAGGAGGGGACGGTTTCCTGGGAGGTCTTAGGTGAAGTACCCCTTTGAGCAAGAGTTTAGCAGGAAGTCTGGATGCTAGGGGTGGATCCAGAGGGAGAGAGGCAGAGACTGCAGACAAGTGTGCTTTAAAAGAAGAGTAAGCCAGACCTGTCTGCAATAGTTCACACAGGTAAGACAGGATAAGAGGGATGTCACCTGCCAGTGGGTCCAACTGTCTTTTGCAACACCATATGGAAAACCTTTTCCACTTTGAGAAGTAAGACTTTCTTGTGTTAGGTTTCCTGGCCTCTTGCAGGACATTGAGCATGTCCTAGTTGTACAGGTGTCTGAAGTGGATCAGAATCCTACCAACCACAGGGTGATGTGCAGAGACTGCTACTGTGGATGTATCTGTGTTCCCTTGTGCTGTGTGAGGAAATCCACTGAGGGGAAGTAACTTGTGGTGATTGCCCTTGGACAAATAAAGGAGAAAGGGGGAACCAGTGCTGTCTTGGCCAGTAGGGAGGCGCCAACAAGATTTTTGGTGTTCTGCTGAATTTTCAGCAGCACCTTTTAAATCAAAGGGAAGTAGGGGAAAGCATACATAAATTTACCCTAACAAGAAATTGAGAAGGCATCTGTTGCCAGTGCCTTGGGGTCTAGTGTCCTGGTGCAGAAGCCAGAAGTTGTCTGTTGATGGAGGAGGCAGACAGGTCTATTTGAGGTGTACACCATCAGTGGACAAGATCCAGGAAGACATCTCTGTGAAGCATCCATTCGTGGTTGTTTGAGATAGTCATGCTTAGATAATCTGCCTGGAAGTTGTGAAGGGAGGGGATGTAACTGCCTGTAGGATAATCCCCTGTGAGGTGGCCAGTTCCCACACCAGCAGGCTAGTCTGCATAGGAGGTAGGATTTTGCCCCTCCATGTTTTTTGAGATATCACAGGACTGTGGTGTTGTCCATGAAAATCTTGAGAGGGCCTTGCTGGAGGTAGGGTAGGAAGGCTTGTAGAGCCAGAAGGATTGCTCATCTCTCTGACAGTGTTCTAGTTTGTGTTTGACCACAAACCCTGCACCCGTCTTTGGCCTAGTGTTGCTCCCCAGCCCAGATCTGACGCATCTGTATAGATCTGGGTGGGTGGGAGTGGTTGGAGAGGAAGGCCTGGGTTCTTGGCCACCTGTATCAGCCACCACTGAATTTCCTGTCTCAAGCAGGGAAGAAGGGGTACCCTGAAATCCAGGTGATGGGAATGCTGGATCCAGACTGACCGAATATACCACTGTAATTTCCTCATGTGCAGTCTTGCCAAGGGGAGCATGGGTACAGTGGCTGCCATGTAACCCAGAAGTCTCAGGTACTGCCTTGCTGTCAGTTCTGATGCTTGGAGGACACAGAGCACGTGGTCTGTCAAGGACACCACCTTGTCTGGAGGCAGGAAGGCCTTCATGAAGTCTGTGCTAATCCTGCACCCCAGGAAAATAATGTCCTGTGTGGGCTCCAGGTGGGATTTTGGGAAATTTATTTGGAATTCTAGGGACTGCAAGAGAGACAGAAGAACGTGAGTGTGAAAGGGGGGATCTTCTGATTGTCTGGCTGAATTACCAGGTTGTCTAGGTAAGGGAATATTTGGATACTCTTTGTCCTGCAAATAGCGATGACTGGAGCGAGACATTTTGTGAACACTGTGAGTGCAGTGGAAAGTCCAAACGGCAAGGTACAGAATTGAAAAGGGGATGAGCCTGCCAAAAACCTCAAGTACTTCCTGAATGTGGGCTTTATTGGGATGTGCAGATAAACATCCTTATATCTAGGGTTGCCATGAATCCTTGAGGGAGCAGCAGGGGGAAGAGGGTGGGGAGAGTGAGCATCCTGAAGGTAGGCATCTTTAGGAAGGGATTGAGATGTGAGAGGTCTAGTATAGGTCTTCATGGTCCATCCTTTCCGGGAACCAGAAAACTTCTGGAATAAAATACTCTTCCTTTTGTTTTCAGAAGCACTGATTCTATGATGTCTTGGGTCAAGCAGAGCTTGCAGAACCAGTTGCAGGAGTAGTAGCTGACTGGTGGGTGGCTGTGGAGTGCCCATTCTTACAGGGGGAGGGGGTGATCCAGGTTATAAAGTAACCGTTCTGGATGATGAAAAGAACCCATTTGTGGGACCATACAGGAAGACAGTGAAAAGAGACTGGCAGACAGGGAATGGGGAGTAGGAGAGGTTGGTAGTCAGACACTACCTGCCCTATCTTGAAAGGGAGGCCTCTGGCTGGTGGCTGGAGGGGCCTGTTTTCTAGGTCGTCTCCTGGGCCAGGAGGGAAACATAGGGTGATAAGGTTTTCTAATGAATTGCGTTTTGGCAGGGTAGTTCCTATGGAACATAGGAATGGGTAAAACTAGCAGGTGTTTTGAAGTCCAGCATTCCTTTGCCTTTTTGCTGTAGCAACTTGAAGAGGTCAGCTACTTTGGGTGGCAGACAAGGCAGAATGATCTAAAGGGGCACCAGTATGCTTAGCCCTGAAGTCATCAGGAAGGGGCTGAAGACATAGCCAAGAATAATTCCTTAAAGCAGAAGCTGATGCAGCTGACCTAGCTGAAGCTTCAGCTGCATCATAACTGCACTTTATGGAGTGTGTATTCACCTGAGAGGAGAGAGCTAGCAGGGAGGACATAGATGCTTTGGTTGCGCAGTCTGGAATGTCAGACAATTCCGTAGTGGCCTTATCCAGAAGGGCTAAGGAGTACTTGGTCATTTGAGTCTGGTAATTTGTGGCCCTGAAAGACAGGGTGGTCGAAGTGTAGAGTTCCTTCCCAAGACGTTGCACTGTCTTGCTGTCCTTGTCAGCTGGAAGAAGGTTGTAGTAGGAAGACGTTTGGAAGCCTTATCAATGGAAATGGAGATAGTGGCTGGGTCAGCTGGAGGGCACTTATGGAGAAACTTCTCCGGTTCTGGGACCTTGTACAATCTTGTCAAGCCCTGTGTGGGGCTGGAGGTTGGGAGTCAGGGTTGACGGATACTGAGGAAAAAGCATCCAGAAAAGCCAGCAGACTAGGAGGGATAGCAGAAGCACTGGGACAGTCCATATGTAGGAGGTCAAAGAACCTCTTCTGCACCTCAGTCATGTCATTGGATTCCCACTTGGTTATCTTTCATTTTGCAGATGTCCCCAAAAGTTAAAATCAACTGGGGAGTCGGGCTCAGTGGACTTCTTCCTCTGGTGATCCATACCCCAAGGGAGAGGATATCTGTGAGGAATAGAAGAAGGCGTCCTCTGAGGAGTCAAAGTTCTTCTTCGTCCCTCCTTACTGTATCTGAGGTTTGAGGTCTAGGACTTGAGAGGAGGGACAATGCTAGGGCTCCCTGCCACTATAGGACGTAGGCCATGAAGGCATTGAATAGGCTTTGGCTGAAAACTTGCCAGTCGGGCGTGCTTTCAGACAGTGGAGAGAGATACTTAGTCTTTTGTTTCTTCTTAAGAGGCCTAAATGGCATCTGGCTAGGAAAAGGCCTCGAGTCAGACGAGGGGATGGGATCAGCAGAATCTGATGGGCCCAAAGGGAGTGCTGGTTCTCCCCTGGCATCTGAGGCAGACGCCGGTAAAACCTCTATGGATGGTGCTATCCGCTTGGGATTGTGCGGCTTCCTTGTAGGTACCCACTTTATCCTGTCTGGTGGAAGCAGATTCCTCTGCCACGCCGATGTTGGCCACAGGCTGAGGTATGGGCAGTAGAGGCACAGCAGAAAAGCTACAGCGCATGGCTTTGGCCCTCTTTGGCAGTTCTAACGGGGTGTCAGATGCACCTTCCATCCCTAACGCAAGTTGCTTTAACCACTGGTTCTCTAGATAAAGGTTCAGCGCATGCAAACAGCAACAAGTGTGAAGATAGGTGAAGGCTGCTAGATAGAATTTTGTAGAGAATTCTGTCATTTGTAAATATTAATGTAAGCCACAGGCTTGTTCTCTTAAATGTAGAGACTGTATTGGTTGTCGAACTGAAAAAATGTAAGTGCACTCTGCTGCAAGAAAGCTGACATGTCAAGCATTTCATGACTGCCTTTGATCTCAGGGAGATATCTGGATGAAGGCATTCTCGCTATTGTTTTGAGACCAGAGTTAACTGCTAGAATTTGCACGTACAATTTTTTATTGCTCTGGCTTCCTGACCAGCTGCAAGATCAAAAGGGCTATTAACCTCTAAGTTTCTGTTAACCTGGGAACCAGAAAGAAATTATGTAATCTGAAATGCATCGGTGGCACTGTTATCAATTTAACGACAGAAAGAATGAGAGCATTTTAGCATTTGTCTTGAGAACATCCAACTGACCAGCACTCTGCCTGTGTTCTGTATGCAAGTAGGATCTTAGACTTCAGCATTTCTCTTAGAAATAGCTAGGAAATAGGAAGCTTAGACAGGTTTTTCTACTGTATTAATTTTAAGTATTTCTCTGTGATCAGTGAACTCTTGACTAGCACTGTGTAGTAAGAAGTATTGTCTTGTGTTTTTATTATTTATTATTAAATATTTTTAAACCTTTCAACTGTGGCTGTTTTGTGTAAAGGTAATTTAAGCTCCAAGATTACACTACATGTATTTAGTGATACTGGCCAAGCCACTCCAATAAGCCTTGACTGTTCAGTTGCACTTGCCAATTGGATAATATTGCACAGTAATTGGACATCCTTTAAGGGCCTTTTTAGTAGCTGATAAATATTAGTGGGTGGTGGCAAGTGGTACTACCATATAGTCTGGGTAAAAGGGGCACAACTGGAGAACCTGTGTCAGCCTTCCCCAGGACTGTGTGTGCGGTTGCATATAACTCTTATCTCAAAGTGTGCGTGTGTCAGCTACTTGGGCAGGGACACGAAGCACTGGTTGGACAGAGAGGGTGCTGGAGATTTTAGCTTGCCCACTAGGCTGAGATCTGGACCCTATAGCTGTGCCAGTGGGGAGTCTTATTGGGGACCTAAAGAGAAAGGGAGAAACCAGCCCCAGACTGACTGTGATCAGTGTGCTCTTAAGGAAAACTACTTTACTGTGTATTTATTATCCTTTCCCTATATGGACACCCCTCACTGGTGTAAGTGGTGAGGATTGAGGCTCCTTGTCTGCTGGGCCAGTGCATGGAGTCTCAGTAAGGTCTTAAGGACGCATCCCTGACAAAAAGGGCAGTTCTTGCGGTAGTGTTTCTTACCCAAACAAAAAAGGCACTGATCGTGGGTGTCTGTGGGGAATTTGCCAGCCACACACACACTTGCCCCTTCTGGATGACATGAAGAGACTATAGATAAAACAAAAAAAGGGACTGAAAGGTTCCCCAACAGGGTGCTTATCTGATTATTTCTAATCAGATGTCAGCGAGTAGCAGGAACACCTGGCGTACGACTGTCTGCTGAAAAGGGCTGGTGCATGCAGATGTCACTTTTAAGGTCCACGTTCCTGCAGCCACATCAGATGCCTGATGCACCTTGAGGGACTGAGAAACTTTGGAATACTGACCAGATGTACGTGAAAGGAAGACGGGTAAACCCACATGTAGAATACTGCAACACTGGAATAGAACATCCTCAGTTGCCTATGAACATCCAAGGAATGTAAAGTCCTTTCTGAGTTGTTCTGTGGCTGAGGGTTGAAGACAGGCAAATTAATGGTCCAGTTTAAGGATATTTCAACTACTTTAGGCATGAAGGAAGGGTTAAGTTCGTAGGGAAACCCTATCCTTAATGGGAAACAAGGTAGGGAGGTGAAGCCATAAGGGCTTGGATCTCAGAGACCCTCCTGGCAAAAGTGAGAGCCACTAACAAATTCTGTACTTGGGAAACAGTCTTGAGAGGAAGAATGGGCTGGCTCAAAGGGAGCTAGTGTAAGTTTTTCCAGCACAAAGTTAAAATTCAAGGCGGAAGAATGGGCTTACGAGGTCTAGTATGAAGGACCCCTTTCAGAAACAGCTAGAAATCTAACCTGGAAGCCAGATGTGGAGTCAAGTGAAGGTAGGCAGAAATGGCAGAGAGATGCACTTTTACTGAAGAATAAGTCAACCCTGAATGCAGTAACCTACCCAGGTAGGGAAGGACCACTGGAACAGAAGCTTGAGATGGGTCCAGTTTACTCTTAAGGGACCACTGGGAGAAACATTTCCATTTAAATAAATAGTTTCTCCTTGTGCTTGGTTTTCTGGCCTTGTGCAGAATATTGAGTACATCCTCGGAGTACAGGTGCCTAAAGAGGATCAGAACTATCACCCACACTGTCAGACTGAAATTGAGAAGGTGGAGATGAATGAGAGACCCCTTGTCTTGTGTGAGTAGGTCGAAGCAGTGGGGAAACCTGTGGTGATTGCCCTGGGCTAGAAGGAAAAAGTACAGTTGTGTACACTTACCATAAAAGTAGACGTTAGAGTGTATTCACTGTTGCAGTCATCACATTTGGGTTATCTGCTTGCAATAGCCCTCAGTCGGCCTGATTATCAAAGTTTTGGGTCCTGCATCGGTTGCCGTCTCATCTTCCGTGACGTCAGGAAGTCAGGGGGTATAAAGTATGCAGCCGACGCCATTACATCCGTTTTTCTTGCCCCAGATGTCAAATATATATATATATATATATATATATATATATATATATATATATATATATATATATACATACATACATACATACACACGCATACACACACACACAATGGTATACCTCCAACAAAAAAACAAATACACTAAAAAGCTTTTAAGCACAGTAAAGGAGAGTAGAGATGTAGCCAAAAGAAGTCAGGGGGCTGGAGGGAGGGTAACCAAGACTGCAACAGTGAATACACTTGAACATCTACATTTATGGTAAGTATACACAAAGTACAGTTGTGTACCTACCGTAAATGTAGATGTTCGAGTGTATTCACTGTTGCAGTCATCACAACTGGGTTATCCTGCTGGCAGGCTACCCGCAGTCAGCTTGAATTCCAAAGTCTAGGTCCGGCGTCGGTTGCTGTCACCTCTTCCCTGACGTCAGTGCAGCAGGGGTATACAAGATGCAGCAGACGCCATTTTCTTCAGTTTTTCTTGCCCCAGATGTCAGGTGCCCCTAAAATGGTAAGCTAAATTATGCCAATAAGCATGCATGCACAAAAAACAACTTTTCCTTCATCTACAAGCAAATACACCACATAGGTTGTAAAGACTAAAAAAGTACAGTTAGGTCCCAGCAAGGAAGCAAGGGGGATGGTGGGAGGGTAACTTGGACTGCAACAGTGAATACACTCGAACATCTACATTTATGGTAGGTACACAACTGTACTATGTTCATCGTGTTTCACTGTTGCAGTCATCACAATTGGGTTGAATCCCAAAGCTAAGGTTGGGAGGCTGGAGCTAAATAGGATTAGGTGAGGCTATAAGGCCATGCAGAACTGCAGTGGCAAAGCCTGCCCTGGATTTAGAGTAGAGAGGAAGGTGATAGTGCTTTGTAAATGTATGTACTGAACTCCAAGTTGCAGCCTCTAAGATGTCTTTGGTTGGTACTCCTCTGAGGAAGGCTGCTGAAGTGGCTGCTGCTCTGGTTGAATGTGGCCTAATGCCCTTAGGCACTGATTTGCCATGCTGTGAATAGCAGAAACGAATGCAATGGCCTATCCACTTTGAAATAGTCTGTTTTGAGAGAGGCTTTCCTTGTGATACTGCAGCATATGCCACTAGAAGTTTATCAGTTTTTCTGAAAGCTTTAGTTCTGTCCAAGTAGAAGTGCAGCTGTCTGTGAATGTCCAAAGAATGCAGAATTTTCTCACCCTTATTCTGTGGGTTTGGATAAAAAGTAGGCAAATGAATTGTTTGGTTAAGGGCCACACTGGACACTACCTTAGGCATAAAATGTAGGGTTTGTCCTCAGCAAAACCCTGTCAGGATGGAAAATGATAAAAGGTTCCACAGCCATGAGTGCCTGTAACTGAGACTCTTCTAGTGGAAGTTATTGCTAGGAGCAGAGCTGTTTTCCAGGAAAAGAATTTTATGTCAGCTGCAGAGGCTGGCTCAAACGGAGGCAGTGTGAGTTTTTCCAAGACATAGTTGAGGTCCCATGCAGGTACTGGTGCTCTCCTTGGAGGTCTTATGTTTTTGGCCTCTCTGAGGTACTGCCTCAGTAACGGATGAGAAAAAATAGGTGGTTCTGTATTGTAATGAGCTGAAATGGCAGAGACATGAATTTTAATTGATGAAAAGAAAAGGGCCTTTATCCAGCATCTCAGTTAAGTATTGTAAATTCTGAGGAATATTTGGAACTGTGTCAATGCCTTATGCTTGGTTCCAAGCACAGAATCTCTTCCATTTGTCTGCATAAGATTTTCTGGTGCTAGGCCTCCAAGCCTCCAAAATAACATCCGTTACTGCTTTAGAAAGAGGTGAGTCTTGAGAGGCTATATTATCTGCCATGCCGCCAGGTTTAAGGTTTTGAGTTGGCTGTGCAGTATCTGGCTGTCTTGTTGGGTCAACAAGTGAGGAATTTGTGGTAATGTCCAGGCTGGGCAGTGTGACAAGCTCTTTAGGATTGGGTACCAGTGCTGGCGGGGCCAGTCTGGGGCAATCAGTATCATTTTTGGTTTCTCTTGTCTGACCTTGAGGAGTACTTTGGGGAGGAAAGGCATATACTGTTAGATTTTTCCAGCTGAAAGATAGAGCATCCACTTTCCATGCTTGCTTGTGAAAAGTCCTTGTGCAGAATCTTTGTAGTTGGTAGTTGTGAGGAGAGGCAAATAGGTCTATGTCCAGGCATCCCCAGGTCTTTGTTATGCTGAAGACTTGCGGATCCAATTTCCACTCGTGGGGATCCATTAGATTTCTGCTTAGTTCGTCTGCCAGAGCATTGTTCCTTCCTGGCAGAAAATGAGCTTGCAGATGTACTTGGTAAGTCAATGCTGTGTGCCACAAGTTCACGGCTATCCTGCAGAGGGGGTAGGAATGTGTGCCTCCCTGCTTGTTTATGTACCATGACTGTAGTATTGTCAGTCTTTATTAGTAGTTGTCCTGGATGAAGTTGATCCTTGAAGGCTGTTAGGGCATTCTGAACAGCTACCATCACTTTTGGATTGATATGTAGATGCATTTGACTTGGACCATGTGCCCTGAATACATCCTCCTGCCATATGGGCCCCCCAGGCGTAATCTGATGCATCTGTGAATGGCTGTCCCGTGTTGTGGTGACAGGCTTTTGCCCACCATCGAAACTCCTGTTGCAGGCAGGGAATGAGGGTAATTATTGTTTCCAGGCTGTGGCAATGTTGACTCCAAACACTTTTTACATACCATTGAAGTTTCCTCATATGCAGTCTTGCATATGGAATTAGTAGAATGCAGGATGCCATGAAACCCAAGGCCTGCAGAATTTTTCTTGCAGATAACTGGTCTTTGTTGCCAACATTTTGAAGTAAGTAGTCAGTTGTCTGTCTGGCGTGAGATAAGCCATCTGGGCAGTTGTATTTAAGCTTGCACCCAGGAATATTATCTCTTGAGAGGGTATGAGTTTTGATTTCTTCTCGTTTACTGTGTACCCTACACTTGTCAGTAATCTTTTTACAAACGCCAGATGCTGTAGTAAAATGTCCTTGTTCTCCGCCTGAATAAGGCAGCCGTCCAAGTAAGGAAATATTTGTATTCCTCTTTGTCTGCAAAATGCAATTACTGGTGCCAAGCACTTTGTGAAGACCCTGGGCGCATCAGATAAGCCAAAGGGCAGTGCAGAGAATTGGTAGTGTATTGAGCCAGCTTTGAATCTGAGGTATCTTCTGCATGTTTGTCTGATTGGGACATGCAGGTATGCCTCTTAGATCTAAAGTCACAAGCCAAGCCTTCTTGCCCAACATGGGTAGAAGCTGCTGTAAGGTCAACATTTTGAATTTTGGAATATCCAGATATGTGTTTAGAATAGATAGGTCCAGTATTGGTCTCCAGGCTTTGTCCTTTCTGGGCACTAAGAACATTCTTGAATAGAATCCGTGACCCTGCTCTTGTTCTGGTACTTGCTGAATGGCCCTCATGTCCATGAGGGATGAAACTTGTTTTTGTGCCTCTGTCCATTGATTGCATGGCAGGTCTGGCATACCGTTTTGCCTTGGCAGGGTGTGAAAGTGGAACCTGTAGCCTTGTAAAAAAAGAAGTTATGTACTCACCATAACGTTCCATCTGAGTAGGTACTTCATTTGTCTGCAACCTGTGGGTATCGGATCCGACCTCGGATCAGAGCCGGCAGCTTCACAAGCTAAAAGATCCGAGCTCCTAGTTCCTCCCCCCTACCCATAATCCCCTGCTGCCTACTGAATTACCTCAGATCGAGTTTGCTCAGTCCTAAACAATTCACACCCTCGACAGAGGATCAAGCCCTGCTTCATCTCATGAAAAAGACATTTTGCAGATGGCCAGTTATCCCGATGTGGTTAGGGGGTATGGAGGGGGGGTTGGTTGCAGACAAATGAAGTACCTCCTCAGATGGAACGTTACGGTGAGTACATAACTTCTTTATCTGAAGTAGTTACTTCATTTGTTCTGCAACCTGTGGGACAGAGTCCCCAGCTACCCCTGGGTGGCCTTACGGAAGGATATTCCGAAGCACCGCAGAGCCAAAGGAAGCCCTACTCCTCGAAATCATATCCAATTTATAATGGGAGATGAACGTATGAGGAGTGGACCAAGTAGCTGCTGAACATATGTCGTCCAGAGGAACCCTGGACCAGAAAGCTGCTGATGTAGCAATGGATCGGGTTGAGTGAGCGTGAATTCCGGTAGGAACTGGTTTACCTGAGGACGTATACCCGTGGATTATGCAATGGGAAATCCAATTTGCCAGAGTTACTTTAGAAATTGCCTTTCCCATAGCTGATTTGGCAAAGGACACAAACAACTGATCAGACTTGCGAAAATCCTTAGTCCTGTGCAGGTAGAAATGTAATTGCCTGTGTACGTCCAGTTTGTGCAATGTGTATTCCTCTTTGTTCTGAAAATTTGGAAAAAATACTGGTAAATTGAATGATTGGTTAATATTTGACTCTGAAGCCACCTTCGGTAGGAAAGACGGGTTAGTCCTGAGAGACACTCTATCCTTGTGAAAAATGAGGTAGGGGGGTTTCATGCACAGGGCTTGAAGTTCTGAGACCCTCCTGGCTGATGTAATCGCCACTAAAAAGGCGGTTTACCAAGACAAGAATTTCAATGGAAGCAAAGAGGCAGGCTCGAAGGGTGGACTTGTCAAAGCTTGTAATACTAAAGTTAAGTCCCACGGGGGAACTACAGATTTCACCAGTGGTTTCACAAGAAAAATGTCCCTCAGGAAGGTTTTGCATATCTTTGAGGATGCTACTGATCCCAGTCCATCCCCCACATGAAAGTGGGAAATGGTTGCTAACTGCACCTTAACTGTGGAAGCGCTCGCTCCCTTCTGAAAGATTAGTGACAAGAAATCCAGAATCGTAGGAATAGGAACTGTAAATGGATCCAGGCCCTTGCGTTCGGCCCAAATGGAAAAGCGTTTCCATTTACTACTGTAAATTTTTCTGGTAGCAGGTTTATGGGCCGCCACCAGAATGGCCTTCACTGGTGATGAGATACCGGGAGTCCTAGCCATCAGAGGAACTGGATCAACCCAAGCAGTCAGCTTGAGGTTTAGCAGGTTCGGGGTTTGGCATCCCGCAGGATGCGAGAGCAAATCTGGAATGGGATCCAGAATCCATGGAGGAACAACACTGAGACCGTAGGTAAGGGAACCAGATCTGACAAGGCCAGAATGGGGCTATGAGGATCACTCTGCTCCCCAACAGACGTGCTTTCTGAATGAACTTCGCCATAAGCGGGAAAGGGGGGGGTAAGCATAAAGAAGACCGGGTGGCCAAGCATGTACCAGAACGTCTCTTGTGGCTTTCCCTGAAGGGGGAAGTATTGCGAAGTACTCGCTGCACTGTGTGTTTGACGGAGAGGCGAAAAGATCGCAGCGAGGCCAATCCCATGTGCGGAAGATTTGCTTCGCAACTGAAGGATTGAGAGACCACTCGTACGGGGTGAGAATCACCAGATTCAGTTTGTCCGCCAATATGTTTGACCGACCAGGAATGTGCATTGCTATCAGAAAGCGGTTGGTGGATATCGTCCATTCCCACACTCTCAGCTTTTCGGCAGAGGGGATAAGACCTGGTTCCCCCGTTTGTTTATGTACCAGACTACCGCCATGTTGTCTGTCTGGATCGCAATAGTCCCTAGAGGGAGAAGGTCGTGGAGGGCTTGCAACGCCAAAAGCACCACCCTCATCAATAGGACATTGATATGCAAAGCGGTCTCTATGGGGGTCCACATGCCTTGGACGGTTCTGCCCGAACAATGCCCCCCCCCACCCGAGGCGAGAAGCATCCGTGGTCACCGTGGCTTGGGGTGGGGGAATTACAAAAGGTCTCCCTTCTTGCAGCTCCCGCGTGCGAAGCCAACAAAGGAGGGAGTCCCTGCAAACTCTGCTCAGTGAAATCGGGGTGTTCAGCGGATGAAGCACTAACGACCATTGAACTTGAAGAGTCCACTGTAAGATCCTCATCCGGAGGCGTACATGAAGAGAGCCCCCGATGGCTGCTGCCATCGACCCCAGTGCACTCAGGACTAACTCCGCTGCAGGAGCTGGGCTTCAAAGAAGGGCTAAGACCTGATGCAATAGGCTGTTCAGTCTGTCCGGAGTTAGTAGGGCTCGACAAATGCGCGTGTTCAACAGGTTCACAGATATGCCCAACTTCTGGGCGAGAGTTAGAGTGTAAGCCCTTGCAACGCTGAGTTGATGCCTGCTGGGGGTGACGAGGAGCCAGTCGTCCAGGTAAGGAAAGACCTGAATTCCCTGGAGTCTCAGGTGGGCTGCAACCACTGCCATGACCTTGGTGAACACACTGGGGGCTGAGGTGAGGCCAAACGGGAGAACCCTGAATTGATAAGGACCGTCTCCTAGCCAGAAGCGGAGAAACCTCCTGGATCATCGGTCCATCAGAATGTGGTAGTACGCATCCTGGTGGTCTATGGAGCACATCCAGTCGTTCTCCCGAAGGGGGAGAATAGCCTGAAGAGTGACCATCCGGAACTTTTCCTTGGGGATGAACAGGTTCAGAGCAGAGAGATCTAGAATCGGTCTTAAGTCCCCTGTCTTCTTTGGCACTAAAAAGAACCTGGAGTAGTAGCCCAACCTGGACTGGTCTGGGGGGACGGGCTGGATGGTTCTTTTCTAGCAGCTTTGACACTTCTAAGGCTACAGCCTCCCTTTGATCGGGTGGGACATCGGGGAGGCGCCTGACTTTGGGGGGCAGGTGTATGAAAGGAATGGAGTAACCTCTGGACATGTTCGGAGCACCCATCGATCTGTCGTGATGGGCTCCCAATTTGACAGATGCTCCGATAAACGCCCCCGACTGCCTCCAGAGAGGGACAGCCGGGTAAGCCCTCAGGGCTGTTGCGCGGGCCTGTCCAAGAAAGGTTCCCTAGACCCGAAGTTACGCGGCCCCCCTCTGTCTCTGGGCCTGCGTCCGCCTTGTCCTCCTCTGTCTCTAGAGGACAAGGGGTCCGAAGGCGGGTGGGAATGCTGAGACTTGCAGAACCACAACTTCTTTTGTCCCCTCTGATTCCTAGAAAAGGATCGTTGGGGATTCGAGAAGCGGACCCCGACGGCAGACAGCGTCTTCCCATCCTTCTCGCTTTGGACCAGCATCTCGTGTACGGTCTTGCCAAAAAGCGAAGATCTGTCAAAGGGCACATTCGCGAAGGACGCCTTGAAGGGATCCGTGAAATCGCAAAGGCGGAGCCAGGCATGACGCCGCAGGACGACCCCAGCTCCGCTAGTCCTAGCAGCTCCCTCAGTAGCATGAGTGAGTAACCGCATGGACGTGTTAGAGATGGACTTTAGAGTGGCCATACGAGTCGCAAATGTGCCCTTATCCGCGACCATCATGGACTCTGGGGGGGCTGCAGCGTATTCCTTAATTAGGTCTCGCTGTAGCCTGATAATGTGTGCCATATAGCTCAGCGCCCTTATAGAGAAGGTTGCTGAAGCAAACATCCGCTTCCCAATGCGGTCCATCGCCCGAGATTCCTTATCCGGAGGATGGACCGAGGAACTCTCTTGTGCGAGTTACTTCTTCGTGGTGGCCGCCACCAGCATGGCATCAACAGGGGACCCCTTAGCCCAGGACTGCCCATCTGCGAGGGGGCAAAGAACTTTGTCAGGACGTCTGGGGATTGGCTCCACGGTGTCGGGTTCTTTCCACGCCCTGGTGGTAATTAAGTCCACCAGGGGGTCAGCCAGAGGGGACACCCAGAAGGTAGATGGGCCCGCCTCAAACGCCTCCAGGAACACCGATTCGTCCGAGGAAGGTTTTGGGCAGACCACCCCCCTCTAATATGCAACATTTCCATGATGTTTCCAAAGGAGACATCTTCGGGGGGTGATCTTGGGGAACCTTCCCCTTCATCCAAATCAGTGTTCGTGGTGATGGACTCAGGGGAGTCCAGGTGCCTCCTTTTACACTGCCGTTTGCGAGGCACCTCCTCGGTGGGACTGCCAGAGGAGGGCTCGCCCACGGGGTCCTGTTCCTCCAAGGAACTAAATGGAGGGTTTGAGCAGGCTGTCCCATAGGATGGATGATGGAGGATAAACCCACATGCATGGGGGGGGGGCGGGAGGATCCGAGGCCCAGACCGGGGATCTGGAAGACCTCGACAGAACCCTCTCCACTACCTCAAAAGCCGAAGGAGAACTACTTTTCCCAGGCTCCGAAAGTACTCTCTCGGATCGGAGTCAGAGCCGAAGCAGTCGGATCCGAGAGACAAGTGTGCTCCGGCCTACACTACGCCGGAAATACACCAATCCCCACGGATCCAATGCTCGGCCCCGAACCTAGGATCTGACACGCTCGAAGGCAAGGTCAGCGAAGATACTGGAGCTATCGGCGCCGATGAAACCCCGGCTCCGAAAGGGGCCCGGATCCGATGACTCCAAAACCATAAACTGGGTCGGAGGAGGAGTGATCGGAGCAAAGAGAGGGGCTGTGCTCCCCCCCTGAGGGGGGGGGGGAGAGGCAAGAGCAGCCCCATCTGCATTTGGGTCTGCAGGAATCGACGCATCATCCGATCCATGTCCGCGTTGGTAAGGCTCCTGGTTGACCTAGAAGTCAGAGGCGGGCCGGGAGGGACGCCTCGACGTCCTCGAAGGAGACCAATACTCCTCCGGAGAGAAACGAGGCGAACGGAGCCAAGAGGGGGAGGATCCGGGAACCTTCGAGGGAGAGCTGGTAACTTTCGAAGGGGGGGCTAAGGGGGGAGCCTCAGCCCGCCTTTTGTGAGACCTGTGCTTACCTTTCTCCTTGGAGAAAGAAGCACTAGTCCCCCGAACTCTGCACAGCAGAGGGAGTTTGAGTCCCAGGCAGAGCGGGGGAGGAACTGAAGGTGCCGGGGTTACGATAGTAGCCTGAGCCTTCGAAGGGGAGGAAGAAGAAGCAGAATCCTGGGGAAGTAGGCCCGCCAGGATCAGCTTGTTCTTCCTGTCCCTAACTGCCTGAAGATTAAAGGCTGCACAAATTTGGCAAGCCGTTGATAAGTGGGCCACCCCCAGGCACAAGACACACTGAGTGCGGCCATCAGCTGGGGAAAGCTTATGGCCACACTCAGTGCACTTGGAAAAAATGGCTTTGGGCCCTTCCGCCATTACACAACACACACACCCCCACCCCCAAACACTAAGGGGGAGGGGAAGAAACAAGCCAACGACCACGAGAAAACTACAGAAAGGGGGCTAACACTATTTCTAAAGGGAAATTAACACTAACAAGCTTAAATTTAACAAAGAATTTTTCTCAAGGAGAAAAAGCTGAAACGACCTCACCAAGCTTAAGGAGCTCTTCACAAGTAGCTGTCTTCAGCCGCGGCAAACTCGATCTGAGGTAATACAGTAGGCAGCAGGGGATTATGGGTAGGGGGAGGAGCTAGGAGCTCGGATCTTTTAGCTTGTGAAGCTGCTGGCTCGGATCCGAGGTCGGATCAGATACCCACAGGTTGCAGAACAAATTAAGTAACTACTTTAGATCTATATTTAGAACCCATTTGTCCTGGGTGATCATGTGCGAATTTTGTGTAAAAAGTGCTAGCTTTCCCCCCAAAGGGGCTGCCAAAAGATAAGTGCTTGGTGCTGGAAGTGGAAAGTCACTGAGACTGTTTCCTGTATGGCTGTGATTTTTCCTCTCCGCTCTTGGAGGTAGAAGCACCTCATTGTTTAGGCCTGTATGAGCCTTGGGGCTGTGATCTGCCTCTAGGCCGTCTGTATCTGCCCCTTCGTGGTCTATCTGACACTGGAAAGGACCAATTCTTTGTAAGCCAGTTCCTGCTAAATCTGGGAGTCTGTACCTGCAAGAAATCCTTGACTGTTTGCATAGATTTAGCCTTGTCCTCCATTTTCAACACCTCTTCTGCTTTAACACCAAAGTATCATGCTGTAAAGGAGTGTAATAGTTTTGTTTTAACATGCTCTGGCAAATTTTGTTCTTTTAACCAAGTATGACAGAACCTAAAACAGCGGCCCTGCAGGAGGCCTCATGTGACTCAAAACTACATAGCAAAAGTATGCTTTCCAACTTGTTCAGCTGCATGCAGTAAATCCTGCATTTCTTTGTCTGCACATTCTATATTTGCTGGCATTTTCTGTTTAAGCAAGGATACAAGATATTGCTGATACTTAAGCATATGAAATTGGCAGTTTAAAGCTCTTACAGCCAAGGTAGTAGAGGTATAAATCATTTTGCCCCATCTGTCTAGGGCCCTAGAATCCCTATCCAAGGGAATAGGGTTTTTTGCAGTAGAAGCCTTGACCCCTTTGGGACCCTGAGAGATGGTTTCTAGGTCAGCTGCAGGGTTTTTATAGAGAAATTTATGTGAATCAGGTACCCTATAGTATCCGTCTGGCTTAACAGGGGCTGGTGGTAGAGAGTCTGGAGAAAAACTGGACTCTGAATACATCTACAATGTCTAAAACAGGCGGGATAGCAAGGGGCCTGTGCTGGGGCAATAAAAGGACATCTCTGAGCCTTTTCTTGGAGTCTGAGTAATCTTGGCTCTCCCAGTGGAAATGCTCTCTCATGGTATGCAGCGTTTCTCCAAAAGAATAATCCTCAGGAGGAGAGGCTGAAGGGATAGATTCTTCAGCATCAGAATCCTCATAGGGAGGAATGGAGTAATCCTGTTCAGAGGAGGAATCAGAGGAAATGGAAACCTGGTCTGAAGATTCATATTCTAACTCTTGCCTAGGCCTCTTTTCAGGAGGGGGATGGGAACCCCTGATCAAAGTAATAAAGTCTTCGGCCATTTTAAGCATCTGTTTTTTAGGCATGGAGGCCTGTCCAGGTGAATGCTGCACTTGTTTCTTTGTCTTTAGAGTTGCTTTAGTCTTTGTAGCTGAAGTAGGTTTCACATATAACTGTGTAGGCCTGAAAACACACACAGAAGCCAATGCCTGCTCAGTGGCTCCGGACCCATCTGAGGGAATAGTTTCAGAGTGTCCAATACCTTGAGTTTCCAGAAGCCCAGTCGGCTCCACGTTTGAGTCTGAAGCGGCCTGTGGCTCTGAGGTAGCAGGCGTCAGGGGCTGCGGAAGCGCCTCACTGAGAACCGGCGACAGGCCTAGAAGAATCCTTGTAGTCTGTTTTGGATCTCTGATGCCTATCCTTTTCTTTTCGTTTTTTGTAAATTCCGGTAGTTGGCTGATCCGACGGCATTATATAATTAAATCTTCTTCCAAAGTAATGAAATGCAAAATCGTACCGACGCTTAATAGTGTGTTGGTTAAATCTAGCATAAAACCGACAACTAGCAACGTTATGGTCAGGGCCTAGGCAAGGAATACAGTAAGAATGAAAATCCTTATGAGGTATTTGCTTCCCACAAGAAATACAGTTAACTTTTTCTGACATCGGTCTGGAGCAAGAAAAAAGTTTCCCCAATGGGGTACTTAGCTTTAATGAAGACTTCGGATCTGAAATTCGAATTTGAAAACTTCAGGAGTTGGCCGACCGGCACTTGCGAACTGCTTTTGCATCAGGCAACACACAGCAAGAAAGACTGAAGAAAATGGCGTCGGCAGCATCTTATATACCCCTGGCGCACTGATGTCAGGGAAGAGGTGACCGCAACAGACGCCGGACCTAGACTTTGGAATTCAGGCTGACTGTGGGTAGCCTGCCAGCAGGATAACCCAATTGTGATGACAGCAACAGTGAAACACGATGAACATCTGTACTATGTTCTTTGTGTTTCACTGTTGCAGTCATCACATTTGGGTAGACTCCCAAAGCTAAGGATGGGAGGAGGAATTTAGACAGCATTAGGACCAGCTATAAGGCCCTGCAAGACTGCAGTGGCAAAGCCAGCTCTGGATTTAGAGAAAATCGGCAAATGGTAATGCTTGGTGAAAGTATGCACAGAACTCCAGGTAGCAGCTTCTAGGATGTCCCTGGTAAGGACACCTCTGAGAAAGGCTGTAGAGGTAGATCCAGCCCTGGTTGAATGGGGTCTAATTCCCTGTGGGATAGGTTTTCCATGGTGCTTATAGCAGAAATGAATGCAATGGCCTATCCATTTAGAAATGGTTTGTTTTGAAATAGCCTTCCCCTCTGCCCCTGCAGCAAATGCCACCAGCAGTTGTTCAGAGTTCCTTTGAGGTTTAGTCCTGTCCAAGTAAAATCTAAGTTGTCTGTGCATATCTAAGGAGTGCAGTATGCATTCCCCTTTGTTCTGTGGATTAGAAAAGGTTGGCAAATGAATGCACTGATTAAGAACCACACTGGATACCACCTTGAGCATGAAGGAGGGATTGGTCCTGAGGGACACCCTAATTGCATGAAAGATGATGAAAGGCTCCACGCCATAAGGGTCTGTAATTTAGATATCCTTCTTGCTGAAGTGATTGCTAAAAGGAAGGCTGTTTTCCAAGAAAGGAATTTTAAAGCTGCACTTGCAGCTGGCTCAAAAGGAGGGAGAGTGAGTTTTTCCAATACAAAGTTAAGGTCCCAGGCTGGAGTTTGGGCTCTCCTGGGTGATCTTAAGTTTTTGGCCTTTCTGAGGAACTGCTTGAGCAGTGGAGAGAAGAGGGGTGGTTCTGTGTTGTAATGAGCAGAAATGGCCGAGGCGTGAATTTTGATGGAGTAAAAGAAAGGCCCTTGTGAAGCATTGCAGTTAAGTATTGAAGAATCTGAGGTAAGTTGGGTGCTACTGCGCCCATCCCTTGAGTTTGGTTCCAGGCACAACATTTTTTCCATTTTTCAGCATAAGATTTTTTAGTACTAGGCCTCTCTGCCTCCAAAATGACATCCAACACTTGTTTACTGAGAGTTGGTAACTGAGAGATTAGGTTATTAGCCAGGCTGCCAGGTTCAAGGTTTGAAGTTGAGGATGCAGAATCTGGCTCTCCTGCTGTGACAGTGTGGTAGGAGGTCTGAGGCAGGTGCCATGGAGCCAGCAGTGACACTGCACAAGAGGGGGTACCAGCGTTGGCGTGGCCAGTCTGGTGCCATCAGTATCGTCCTTGGTTTGTCCTGTTTGATCTTTAGTAGTACTTTGGAGAGGAAAGGCAGAGGGGGAAAGGCATATACTGATAGATTTTTCCAGCTGAAGGACAGAGCATCCACTTTCCAAGCTTGTTTGTGGTGAGTCCTTGTGCAGAATTTGTCCAATTTGTAGTTCATGAGATTTCTGCTTAGTTCGTCTGCCAGTGTATTTAGTTTTCCTGGCAGGAATTGAGCCTGTAGATGCACTTGGTAGCTCAAGGCTGTGTTCCACAGAGCCATGGTTAGTCTGCAGAGGGGGTAAGAATGGGTAACCCCCCCCCCCCACTTGTTTATGTACCACATAACAGTGGTGTTGTCTGCCTTTACCATTAATTGTCCTGGAAGAATGTGGCCCTTGAAGGCTGTCAGAGCGTTCTGTACAGCTAACATTTCTTTTTGATTGATATGCAGGTGCATTTGACTTGGGTTCCATTTGCCCTGAATGCACTTCCCTACCAGGTGAACCTCCCATGCATAGTCTGATGCATCTGTTGTTAGGGTTTGGGCAGCAGGGGGTAGAGTGAATGGTAGCACCTTGTTTTGGTGGCAGGCCTCTGCCCACCAAAGGAACTCTAACCTTAGGCAAGGTATGATAGGAATCATTGCTTCTATATCCCGAGAATGTTGACACCATAGGGTTTTTAGATACCACTGTAGTTTCCTCATATGCAGTCTTGCATATGGAATTAGTAGAATGCAGGAGGCCATGAACTTCAAGGCTTGCAGTATTTGCCTTGCAGATAAGCAGGGTCTTTGTGGCCATTTGTTTGAAGTAAGTTGTCAAATGAATTTGTTTCTCTGGTGTGAGGAAAGCCATCTGAAAAGTTGTGGTCAAGCTTGCTCCCAGGAATATAATTTGTTGACAGGGTACCAGATGTGATTTATTTTCGTTTATGGTGTACCCCAGACAAGTTAGCAACTTTTGCACAAATGCCAGATAATTCAAAAGTATGTCCTGGCTTTCTGCCTGAATCAATCGTTCAGGTATGGGTATATTTGAATATTTCTTTGCCTGCAAAAAGCAATGACTAGAGCTAGGCACTTTGTGAATACCCTGGGTGCAGTAGATAAGCCAAAGGGCAGTGCAGAGAACTGAGTGCATGTAGCCTGCTTTGAAGCGTAGGTATCTTCTGCAAGACTCCCAGATTGGGATGTGCATGTAGGCTTCCTTTAAATCCAGTGTTGCCAACCAGGCATCTTTGCCTAGCATAGGAAGCAACTGGTGAAGAGTTTGGAATCACCAAAAAGGTGTTTAAGATAGAAAGGTCCAGGATAGGACGCCATGAATTGTCTTTTCTGGGTACCAGGAAAAGTCTTGAGTAGAAACCTTGTCCTTTTTCCTTTTCTGGTACAGTTTGAATAGCCTTTATGCTTAAGAGAGAGTACTTGCTTTTGAGCCTCTGCCCACTGATTTGGGGGTAGATCTGGCCAACCGTTTGGGGTTGGTAACATGTGGAAGTGAAATCTGTATCCTTGGGAAACTATATTTAAAACCCAATTGTCCTGGGTAACGAGTTCCCAGTTTTTGGCCTGCACAGCAATCTTTTCCCCTAAAGGAGCAGTCAGTTGAGAAGTGCTTGGAAGTTTTAAAGTTAAGTCATTGAGACAGCTTACCATAGGGGGAAGTCTTACTACTCCCTGATTTGGAAGTGGGAGCTCCCCCACTCCTTAGTCCTGTGCATACCTTGGGACTGAAGCCTGGGTGTTCTGCTGGTTCTGGGTTTGGACTGAGAAGTCCTGGAAGAGGCAGGAAAGGACCAATTCTTAGACAGCCAATGCCTGCTAAATCTTGGAGGCTGTACTTGTAACAGTTTGCATAGATTTAGCTTTTTCCTACATCTTTTTAAAAACTTATGCTGCTTTGTTGCCAAACAGGTGGCCCTTATTTAAGGGAGCATCCAGCAATTTAGCTTTAACATGATCTGGCAAAGATTGCTCCTTAAGCCAAGCATGCTATCTAAGTACAGACCCAGTGACAGCAGCCCTGCAAGATGCCTCTAGTGAATCAAAACCACATTGCAAAGTATGTTTTCCAACCTGTTCAGCAGAATGCATTAAATCATGTAAATCCTTATTTTCAGCACAGTCAGGAGTCAACATCATTTTCTGTTTAAGCAATCCAATAATATGTTGCTGATACTTTAACATATGAAACTGACAGTTTAAGGCCCTAATAGCCAAGGCTGCAGAAGTGTATACCTTCTTACCCCATCTATCCAGTGCCCTGGAGTCTGTATCAGAAAGGGTAGGATTTTTGGCAGTAGTAGCCTTAATGCCCTTGGGTTCCTGTGAAATGGTCTCAGGATCCGCAGTAGGATTTTTAAAAAGGAATTTGTGAGAGTCAGGAACCCTGTAATATCCATCAGGTTTTCTGGGAGCAGGAGGTAGAGAGTCAGGGGGCCAAGGTAGATTCCGAAAAGGCACAAACAATGTCTAGTACAGAAGGGATAGCTAAAGGCCTGTGTTGAGGCAGGACTAAGAAATCCCTAAACCTCTTTTTAGAATCAGAGTATTCCTGGCTTTCCCAGCAAAACTGCTCCCTAAGAGTATATAAGGTTTCACCAAAAGAGAAATCCTCTAGGGGGGAAAGCAGATGGAATAGAGTCCCCTGCATCAGTCTCCTCATAGGTAGATAAGGGTAAATCCTGATCATCAGAGGAAGCAGAGATTTCAGAATCCTGGTCAAAAGTATCATAAGCAAAATTCAGTCCTAGGTCTCTTAAAGGGGAAGGTTGGCTTCCTCTGATTAAAGTAATAAGGTCTTCAGCCATTCTTATTTGTTTTTTTAGGCATAGAGGCCTGACCATGCGGTCTGGGCGTCAGTTTTCTAAGCATGGTTCGAGTTTTAGGCCTTGAAGAAGAAGATGGCATTGGTTTAATATGCAAGTCAGTAGGCCTGAATACACCCTCAGAAGCTGGTGCCTGCACAGTGGCTCTGGACCCATCCAAGGTAGAGATATCCGCAGGTTCCACAGTTGAAGCATCTCGAGGCATACTGGACTCCGAATGGGTCTCGGTAGAGGCCAGCGAATCTGAAGTAGCAGGTATCGGGGGCTGCGAAAGCGCCCGAGTACCGGCGAACTGGCGACTGGCTTAGGAGAAGCGTCGTCGGCAGCTTTGGACCTAGGCGGCCTGTCTGTCTATCTTTGCGTTTTTTCGGGATTGTCAGATGGCTTACCGAAGATATATCTGGATAATTGAACAGAGTACCAAAATATTTGGAAGCATAAATATACAGATGACGGATAATTTGTTGCTTAAATAAGCCACAAAACCGACAGTGAGGAACATCGTGGTCAGGGCCTAGGCAAGGAATACAGTACGAATTAAAATCTTTATGAGGTATTTGCTTTCCACAAGAAATCCTGTTCGATTCTCAGCTAAAGTGTCTTCTGTGTGGAGACATGCGTGAATGGGCGTAACTTCGTTGAAGGTCGTGCATCAGGGCTGGCAACTCTGTACGTAAAAATCTACTGCCAATCATTAGTGGACTGGAGTTCCGCTGTGGCGACCCCTAACCGGAAAAGCCAAAAGATACAACAACTGACATCGGTTTAGAGCAAGAAAAAGTTTCCCCAACGGGGTACTTGGCTTCAGTTGAAGACATGGGTTTTGAAACTCGAAAACAAAACTTTTGGGAGTCGGATGACCGGCACTTTCAAACTGCTTCTGCTTCAGGCACTGCACAGCAAGAAAGACTGGGGTAATGTTGTCGGCTGCATGCTTTATATCCCTATCGGATGTCATGGAAGATGAGACTGCAACCAACACAGGACCCAAGACTTTGATAATCAGGCGGACTGAGGGCTACTGCAAGCAGATAACCCAAATGTGATGATGGCAACAGTGAAATACGAAGAACATGTAGGGGAAACCAATGCTGTCTTGGCCGGAAGGAAGCCGCCAACAGGATTTTTGGTTTGTCCTTCTGTACTTTCAGGAGGACTTTGTGAATCTATGGAAATGGGGAGGAGGCATAAAGGAACATTCTCTCCCATGAAAAGAAAGTGTCTGCCTTCCAGCTTGTGGATGGGGAAGCCCTGTGCAAAAGAGGGGAATCTGTCTGTTCTGGGGGAGGAGGCAAACAGATCTACCTGAGGAATATCCTACCTGTGAACTAGATCCAGAAACATCACCCTGTGAAGCATCCATTCATGGGAGGATGTTAAGGTCCTACTCAGGGTGCCCCCCCCCCCATCACATAGTCTTCTGATGGAATGTAAACTACCTGCAATTGAATCTGTAGTGCTGTTGCCAGGGACCATATTTGAATTGCAAGACTGCATAGGAGGGTAGGATTTTGTTCCTCCCTGTTTATGTACCACAGGATTGTCACGTTGTCTGTGATGACACTCAATGTGCCTGGCAGAAGGATCTCTTGAAAGGCCTATATTGCCAGAAAAGGGCCCTTAACTCTTTTAGGCTGATGTGGTCCTTTCTTTAATGGACCACTCCCCCTGTACTTTGTGCTGGATGTTGGTACTGTGAAGGATAGCCCCGAACCTAGATCTGAAGCATCTGTGTAAAGATGCTGTTTGGGTGGATTAATCTGCAAGTGCTCCCCTTGATTGAGGGTGATAGCGGAGATCCACCAGGTGAGTTCCCTTTTTAAGCAGGGAAGAGGATGAAGGTTTGCTTCCAAGGGATGAAAGTGTTGGTTCCAAGAATTTCTCAATACCCACTGAAATTTCCTCATGTGCATCCTGGCTAGAGAGATCATGGGGATCAAGGAGGCCATAAATCCCAGGATTCTCAGAAATTATCTGGCTGAGATGGTTGGGTAGGAGGGAGTGGAAAAATTAGGTTAGAAATTCCACTTTCTGGGCAGGGACAAAGACTGACATCAAGTATGTCCCTATCCTGCACCCCAAGAATACAAGATCTTGTGAGGGAGTCATTTGAGACTTTAGGCAATTCACAGTGCAACCTAGACTCTGCAAGATCTTGCAAATCAAGTTCAGGTGTTGAGACAGAGTGAGGAAATCTTAGTGTAGGATCAGGTCGTCATAAATTTGTATGCCCTGTAGTCTGCAATATACAATGACTAGGGCTAGACATTTGGTGAATACTCTTGGGGCTTTGGAGAGCCCAAAAGGCAAGGCAGAGAACTGAAAATGTGAGGAACCCACTGAGAAATGAAGAAACTTCCTGTAAGTGGGATGAATGGGGATGTGAAGGTATGCATCCTCCAGATCCAGAGAGGCCATGAAGGCTTGCTGAGGAATAAGGGGAAGAAGGTGCTGTAATGAAAGCATTTTGAAGGTAGGCACATTGAAAAATAGATTGAGGTAGGATAGGTCGAGAATGGGTCTCCAAGTACCATCTTTTCTTGGAACCAAAAACATCCTTGTATAAAACCCCTTGGCTAACTGATCCTTGGTTACTTCTTCTATAGTGCCCTGAGAGAGGAGTTGGCTCAGGATAGTGAGAAATAGTGGAAGCTGACTGGGTGGGGGTTGAGGAATTCCCTGAATGGTGGAGATGCCCACTAAGTCATGAAGTATCCTCTCTCGATGGACAACACCCACCTCTCTGTGATAATTTTCTGCCAGGAGGGTAGGGCTAGGGTTAGGTGTTGGGAGAGTGGGTGGAGGCGAGTAAGGGAAGAAAGTCATAGAGGAGGAGCTCTATCGGAGTCTGGCTGCCTCCGAAAGGAAGAAGGTACTGAGGTGGATGATGATCTAGGAGCAGATAGTTTCCTACATTGTCTTCATCCCCTGGACTGAGAAACAGAGGAAAAGGGAGGACTGCCTCCTGACAAAGCTAGGCTTTTGGGGGTAGTCCCTATGGAATCTGGGAACAGGTGAAACCAATAAATGTTTTAGATTCTGCAAGAATTTTCCTTTTTCCTGCAGTGACTTAAGTAGCTCTGCAGAGGCAGCTCCAAAGAGTGCGGATTTACTCAAAGGGACATCTAACAATTTAGCTTGGACATCCAAAGGCAAACGGAGTCTCAACCATAAGAACTTCCTTAACACAGAACCAGAATCAACTGATTTGGAAGAGGCTTCAAACAGCACCATAGATGCACTTAGAGTGTCTTGTCACCTGGGATACTGTGGACAAAACAGTATTCAGCTGAGCCTTAGCTGGTGAGTCAGACAACAGAGTAGAGGCCTTGGTCAGGGAATCCAGAGCAAATTTGGCCATACAAATCTGACAGTTAAGTACTCTTATGGCCAAGGTAGAATAAAGATGCATCTTCCCCAACCTATCCATAAATTTACTATCAAAAGGGAAGATGAAGGTAGCTGCCTAGAAGACTAGTCAGATGAAAATGCAACAGCAGCAGGATCTGCTGGCGGATTCTTGAAAAGATACTGCTCCTTTGCAGTCCCTTTATAAAATCTGTCTGGTCGTCTGCTAGCAAGAGGCTGTGACTCTGGGAAGCAGCAAAAGTGGCACCCTGGAATGCTGGAAGTAAAGGTGGAACTGCAGATGGTGAGGGCTGCTCCTTCTGCTGGAGTTCAAAATATCTCTTCTTGGTCTCAGAAACATCTGAGATCTCCCACTTAAAATGCTACCTAAGCAAGGAAATATCCCCAAAGGAGAAATCTTCTCCAGGGGAATCAGAAGTAAGGGACTCTTCTTCAGGAGTAGCAAAATCCTTAGGGGATTCAATCTGAGAACAGTTCAGGGACTCATCTGAGGAGGAAGACTTCCTCTGATTCTTCCTGTAAATCAAGTGGTTGGCCTGACTGGGGAATCTGGGTCTGGAATACCTGAAAGGCCTTGAATAGAGACTGGGAAAAGGTCTCCCATGCTGGACTAATGTCTTTAGCCCTGTGTTTCTCCTTCCGTTTTCTTTTTAAGGAGGTAGAAGGAACAGTAGTAGGACTGGGTGCCGTTTGAGTGAATGACAAGGCAGCAGAAGGCCCATCCGACACCACGAGCCATGGTTCCTCCTCACCATCAGGAGGTGATGGTTGTAAAGCCTCAGTGGACATACTCTGGATATCCACGGTACCGGTTACCATTTTGGTTCCTTGTAAGAGAGAAATATCCGAAGTCCGGAGCAATCCTGGGCTGACACTCACCTCGAGAATCTCACCGGACACTTGAGGTGCAGCTTGGGTATCGGGCCTAACTTTCTTAGCCTTCTTCCTTGGCGGCTCATCGGAGGTGCCCGCTCCGCCTTTTATCTCAGACACCAAATGTCAGATACTCTGAGTCTCCAAGTAAAAATTTAAAGCAGACAGATGGCTTCAAAGGGTTTTGGGGACAAAAGATTGGCAAGTATCACAGGACTTGTAGTTGTGACCTGCTCCTACACAAAATAAACACTGATTGTGCATGTCCTTATGTGGAATTTGTCTTCCACAAGCGCACGTTCCCTTCCTAGATGGGGTGTCTGAAAAATGTAAGGAAACAAGAAAAAACCCACAAGGGTACTTATCTGAATGCATTCAGCCAGGAATGATCGCCGAAAACGGATGGCTGAAGTGAAACACACCGGATTACTGTAGCTGGCGATCGGACATCTGAAACGCACTGCAGCAGAAAAGTTCTGAACTGGGTACATGCAGATGTCACAGATATAGCCGGCGGCAGTGTATGGCTTTTACATGCAATGTCGTACGTACCCCTACTTCAAGACTTTGGTATACTGGCCAGATGTCCAGTGCTGAAGGCAGCAACTCCGTAAGGTTAAGAATACTGCAACATGAGAATAGGACATTAAATAGGTCGTCCATGTACGGGAAGACCTGCATCTCCCTTAGCCTGCAGAAAGTAATCACAGGAGCAAGACATTTGGTGCGGACCCTTTTTAGCAGTAGAAAGGCCAAAGCAGAGTGAAATGCTAGAAAGCAAGAGAGAAACTTAAAAACTACCAGAAAAGGGGATGAAACGAAATATATAGATAAGCATCCTTCAGATCCAGGGAAACAAGAAAAGCCAGAGAAAGTAGCAGAGGAAACAAGATTTGAAGGGATAACATCCGAAAGTAAGGAATCTTAAAAAAGTTGCTCAGGTGAAAAAGATCCAGAATGCGTCTCCAGGTGCCTTCTTTCCTGGGTACTACACATTCTGGAAAAAAACCCTTTTCTCCTCTGAGGAGCTGGAACTTCTTGAATTGTTCCATGAGCCAAAAGGCCCGAAACCCCTCTGGAAAAGAGGGCAGCTGTTCCTGAGGAATGTCCAAAAGTGGGGGGGGGGGGTTAACCATGTAATAACGCTGGAACATTATAGAAAGAACCCATAAGTCTTGAATAACCTTTACCCAAATAGGAAGAGACAGAACTGGATAATGAAAGTATAGGAGAGGCACAAGGAAGTCCCAAGGAATTTTCAAATAAACTGTGGACTTGTAAATGGGCAAGGACAGCAAATGCAAAAGTAGTCAGGTTACAAGCAGACAGTAATCCAGATAAAATGCTAGTTACAATGTAGAGAAAGAGGAGTGTGAAGAACAGGATAGTCAGACAGAACCTTGTCAGGAAAAGTAGACTTCTAAATAGGACAAGTTCAGGGAGCCCTTCTAACACCCTTTTTCCTTTGGGGGAGGATGAGTCTGAATGCAGTAGGATCAGCAGACGAACGGGTGCTCAGACCAATGATCAAGATGGCATTTGGACTGGCGGCGAAGTAGTTCTGAGGATGGTTGGCCCGGATGCCACCATTATACCCTATGCCGTGGGCGGGGAGTATACATGTGACACGGCGTACCCTTAACCAAAAGGGTTTGGTATACAGGTTGGATGTCACACTGCCCATGGCAGGGGATCCCTGTTGTGAAAAATACTGCAACAGTGATATGGATGGACTTCTGTAAAGACTGCACTGCCTCAAAAAGATACTTAGCAAAAGTTGTACTAACCTTTCAAGAGAGCCCTTCAGACTGAAAGGTGTAGAAAGGGGTAGAAATGTTTAATTTGAGCATTTCAGGGGAAGAATCAGATGCCCAGATATTTAACAATGCAATAGCTTTCACCCTCACCAAGGACATGGTAGACTCACATTCGCCCTCAGTAAGAATTGAGAGGTTTCTTCCTTCTTGGCCAACTATGCCTGAAGTCTGGTCTAACAGGACATGCACTATTCCTGGGCCTTTCCAGATTCCCATGGAGCCTTGCCAGAGGGACCAGGTAGAACAGACTGATGATCTGAAGGCTGCAAAGCTATCTCAGTGAAACTTCTCTCAGACAGCTGAACACAGGCACAGTCATCAGAAACTTCTCTAAATTCTCTCTACTTGAGGGGGATCCGTTGAAGAAAAAAAACATAGCTATAGTTGCTCACCAAAACCTTAAGATGTCAGTTCTCGAAGTCGCACAAAAATTAGTCTACTTCTAATCATGTAATAAAGGATAATGAAATGACAAAACAATTTCTTCCCCAACAGAAAATATAGGCTATGTGGACATCCTTTTAAAATATCTGCCTACCACAATTGTCTACTTGACCTGACATACGTACACTAAAAGCTGAAAACTTTCTACAGAGAGAGAGAGAGAGAGAGAGAAATTTCCCCACCAGGATACTTACCTGCCAAAAAAAAAAAAAAAACAGGTGGTCGAAAGCTAACCGCCGATATTGAAGCCAAGTTGATGAGACATCTTACTTGGCATACAAACAGCAAGAAAGTTATGGGTCTTGGTGCTCTGTGTCCTTATACCAGCATGACTGTTTGCTTGAGCACATATACAGTGAACTTGGAAAGCACACAAATCTTTTGTAGAGACTGGCAGATACCTTTATCAGGATGCATTCTGCACAGCTAAATGCTACTGCAACAACAAACTAATGCTGATCACTTCTTCAGTTAAAAAAAACTGTGGATACTGGTCCTACAACTCAGTATTTGCATTAGGGCAACTGATTTATAAATATGCTATTAGAACAGTCACAACATATTTGCATAAAGCATTACGGCTTCCTACAAAAACATGTATTTAACAATCATGGTTAGGAGGGAGCACGCTTATCTTGAGTATAGATACCCTCTTTATAGGTTGATTCTCCACTGATCTTAACAGCAGATGTTGACAAGGAAAGGTTTGGGGGGAAAAATCTGAATGTTAACCTACATTCTCTGGCACGGGGAATAATTCAAAAAAGCAGACTGGAACTGTTTTCAGATAGCATGACATTTCCACATTACCAGAAGTGGATAACAACAGTATAGAAGAGGTATAAGGAAGTCCCAAGGAATTTTCAAATAAACTGTGGACTTGTAAATGGGAAAGGACAGCAAATTCAAAAGTAGCCAGGTTACAAGCAGACAGTAATCCAGATAAAATGCTAGTTACAATGTAGACAAGCTAAGAACTCTTGTAATGTTAGACTTAGGAAAATAAAATAAAATGTTTGAGAGAGAATGCATAAGATTATGTATCAAAGCACATGGAGAATCAGAGAAATCTGGAGATATTCTCAGACGTTTTGCTCATTTTATTAACGATCACAAAGCAGAGACTCTGGAAGTCAAAGACAAATCAAATAAGCAACTTATTATGCGAGTTCCCATTAAAAAGTTTGGAACAGGATTAGGGGAACTGATTGAGGTAGTTACAGGATGCAGTGAAAACAGAGAATTGAGAGAATACACCCAGACTGGATGGTTTATCATGAGAAATATGTAAGGTTTAAACAAGTTTATTAAGAGTTTCAGTAAGTTCGCTTATGTATTGGTAACTGAAAAGGCCATAAATGTGTTGACAAGCTATCATAATGACTACAATCAAACCAGGCAAAGATCCTTTACAAGATGAGTCACATAGATAGACAGCAATACTAAATCACAGTAAGTTTTAGTTAAAGCACAGACTGATGAAAGATTATCGTGTTTCCTCCTCTAATTATCTGGAGCAGATGAGTTTTGTACCAGATAGAATCACCCATAAATTGCATGCTGACAGAAAATGAAAATAAAACCAAATACTGCTGACTGCAAGTCTGGATGACAAAGCAGACCAACATGGTCTAATGGCATTCTTTAACTGAAGTGCTAACAGTGAAGGACTTCACTGACAGACTAGTACTTCTAAATAAAATCAGTGTTATTATGCCTCAGCAAGAAAAGATCAGAAACCTTCCTTCCAAACATCACTGGAGTGAAGAAACTAGACAGATGGGCTCCCTTTTCTGTTCACTACTTAATTTTAAACCTTGGCAGGTAAGATGAAACAGATGCAAATACAGTTGAGCTGCAGGTATTTACTCATGTTGGCACCATAAGCAAACTGCTTGCTTCTTTATCTGACAGTTACTAAAAAGGATTTGGAAACGGATCATGAACTTTGTTGATGTTGATAAGGTAAGATACATGTACAAAAGATTAAAGTTAAAACATTCATAGGTAGGTACTAGGCTATTGGCCCTAGGACCTACAGAAGCCTAGCAAAAAGGTACCTTGGCTTTCGCCACCCAAGAAAATTATTTTCCTGTGCCCTTGTCGAGCAGAGCCACAGAAGTCATAAGTTCAGGTTCACACAAGGTTACTAGGCTAATGGTCCTAGAGTCTTTCCTTAAAGCCTAGCCATATTTACTCGGAGATGCCTCAATTGTTGGTGGTTAGGTGAGTGAAGTTCGCAGAGGTAAGGGTCTATGGCAGTTAATGACTTCCTCTGTAAACAAAGTGATAGGATGTATGAATATCCCTTTCCAAGAGACTTCAATAAGCTAGTTTACTTAGGACCGAAGCTGACACATTGTGTCACTGTCCTTAACGTCAAGCATTTACTATATGCAAAATGGAATACTTGTCTAGTTATGAGACAGAATTCAGTCAAGTGGTTTTGTTTAGTCACTAGTATTATATACGTCAAGGTTTGCCTCTCCCTCCTCGAATTAGGTTCATAGGTGTGTACTAGGCTAATGGCCCTGGAGCCTTTACAAGCCTAGCCCATAGAAGTGCTGTGGCATCGTGCCACTCTGGAACAGACTACCTATTTATGTTAAACAGAGCTCCTCATTAGCACTCTCCAAGAAAAATCTTGATGACTGGATGGGTAATAGGAAATTCACCCTGGGGATCACTTCTGTGGTTCTGCTTGACTGGGGCACAGGAAAAATAATTTTCTTGGGTGTGCGAAAGCCAGGGTACCTTTTTGGCTAGGCTTGTACAGGCCCTAGGGCCAATAGCCTAGTCCCTACCCAAGAACCTATGAAGAAGCCAATACTAAAAGGTCTCCATAAATAATGAAATTAATATTTTGCTGTCTCCAGGTACTTCCAGGATGGGGGCAGAAGGGCGGGGTTCGAAAGAATGAAGGGTGAGATGGACTACAAACATGGAACGTTATGGTAAGTACATAACTTCTTTATATTCTGTAGTCCTATCTCACCTTCATTCTTTACATATGGGACAGTGTCCCTAGCACCTTATTCTTAGGTGGCTCAAGGAAAAATACTCCCGAGTACCGTGGAACCAAAATATGCTCTAGCCCTGGAGGTTAAATCCAATTTGTAATGAGTATTAAAGTGTGAGGGGTAGCCACGTAGCAGCTGCACAAACATTATCAAGTGGGACCCTGGCTTGAAAGGCTGCAGAGGTAGATTGAGATCTGGTAGAATGAGCCTTGATTTTAAAGGGTAAAGGTTTATCCTCAGAACTGTAAACATAAGCTATACAGCTAGAAATCCAGTTAGAAAGTCACTTTGGAAACTGGTAAGCCCAGCCTGGATTCGGAAAAGGAAATGAATAATTTTTCCTATTTTCTGATGTCTTTAGTCCTGTGCAAATAAAAATATAATTGTCTATGGACATCCAGCTGATTAAACCTGTACTCAAGCTGCATTAGAGTGACTTGGAAAGAAAACCGAAGTTCTATGGACTGATTCAAAGTGGCATTGGAACAGACCTTGGAGACAAAAAGGGTTAGTATGAAGGGACACCTTGTCTTTATGAAAAATCAGATAAGGCGGTTTTTAACAGACAAAGCATGCAATTCTGACACCTGTCTGGCAGATGTGATAGCCACCAAAAAAACATCTTCCACAACAAAAACTTCAAAGAGAATAAATGAGAAGGCTCAAAGGGCAGATATGTTAATTTTGAGAATACAGTTTAAATCCCATGAGACCACAGGCTCTTGAACACGTGGTCTTAGCAAGTGGCACCTTTAAGGAAGGATCTGCACAATTTATGAGACATCAAGTTAGAATCTGGGAAATCTAGATGAAAATTTGAAATCGCTGCCAACTGGTCTCCGATAGTGGCAGCCGCAGATCCTTGGTGAAACAGTTCAAAAATTCCAAAACCACTGGAATGGAGGAAGTGTAGAGGTCAACATCCATTTTCTCCACCCAAAGAGAGAATCTTTTCCATTTAATGGAATATAGTCTCCTAGCAGATTTATGAGAAGACGTAAGGATATTGGTCACAGAAGGCGAGAAGTCGTGAAGCCCGACTAGGGATGGGACTGGAGCAGGCAGTTGTCAAACTGAGGGTGTGTAATGAGGAGTGAAGCGAACCTGACATGTGAGTCAACAGGTCTAGAACTGGGTCCAGAATCCAAGGATCGTCCAGGAGAAGAGGCCCAAGGAAGGGGAATCAAATCTGACGAGGCCAGTAAGGAGCAATGAGGATCAGTTTGCTTCCCAGACGTTTCATTTTCTGAATCACCTTGGGAATGAGAGGAAAGGGAGGAAAAGCATACAGGAGACCCAGGGGCCAATCGTGAACAAGTACGTCTCTTGGTGATTCCCTCGGAGGGGAGATGAGGGAAAAATAGCTGCTGCATTTGGCATCGATTGGGTTGGCAAAGAGATCGCAGCACGGCTGTCCCCACCTGCGGAAAATCTGTTCTGCTGTTTCCTGTTTCAGAGACCACTCATGAAGCATCAGGATCACTCGGCTGAGCTTGTCAGCTGGCACATTGGTCGTCCCTGGAATGTGCATTGCTACCAGAAAGCGCTAGGAAGATATAGCCCATTCCCAATCTCGCATGGCCGCTCAACAGAGTGGGTAAGATCTGGTTCCGCCCTGTTTTTTTGATATACCATACAACCGACATATTATCTGACTGTATTGCAATATCATGAAGTGCTTGCAAAGCCAGGAGCACCTTCTTCATTTCTAGAACGCTGACATGCAGGTGAGCCTCGTGGTCTTGCCATGTGCCTTGGACAGTCCTGCCTAGATAACACCCCCCCACCCTGTGAGGCATCCGTAGTCACAGTGGCAACTGGTTGGCGAGAAAAAAATGAAGCACCTGTGGTCAGTTGATTGGGTAATGTCCACCAAAGGAGGTCCTTCTTGCAAGATTCTGTCAGTAGAATGTGATGGGATAATGGAAGGTGCTGAAAGGACCATTGAGACAGGAGCCACTGCAGAATTCCCATGTGCAACCTGGCTAGTGGCACTAATAGTATGGTGGAAGCCATGGTCCCAAGCAGCTGCAGAACAATCTTGGCTTTGACCCTTCGCAAGGGGAGAAGACGCTGAATTTGAACCAGGTTTTGTGCCCTTTCGGCAGGAAGATGAGCCACCATGTTTACTGTGTCCATCTCTGCGCCTATAAAAATCACAGAATGAGAGGGCAATAAGGCAGATTTTTCCCAATTTATAGAGATTCCCAGTTGGGCACAAAGCTGAATAGTAGCGTCCCTGCTCTGAAGGAGTAGATGCCTGGTGGAGGCGGTCAGGAGCCAGTTGTCCAAATATGGAAACACTTGGAATCCTCGACATCTCGGGTGAGCTGTCACTAATGCCATACATTTGGTGAACACCCGGGGGGAAGGGCAGAGCACGGAACTGGTAGTGACTAGCTCCTGGCGAAAGCATAGATGACCCCTTGAAGCCCTGTCCATTTTTATGTGGTAGCAAGAGTCTGAGATCTATAGAGCACATTCAATCTCTCTCATTTTTCAGCATAAGATTTTCTAGTACTAGGCCTCCTTGCCTCCAGAATGATATCCATCACTTGCTTACTGAGGGATGGTAACAGAAAGATCAGGTAATTAGCCAGGCTGCCAGGGTCAGGGTTTGAAGTGGAGGGTGCAGAATCTGGCCCTCCTGCTGGGACAGCAGGGTGGGGGTCTGAGGCAGGTGCCATGGTGCCAGCAGTGACACACTGCAAAAGGGGGTACCAGTGTTGGCATGGCCAGTCTGGTGCAATCAGTATCGTCCTTGGTTTGTCCTGTTTGATCTTTAGTAGTACCTTGGAGAGGAGAGGCAGAGGGGGAAAGGCATAAACTGGTGAAGGACAGGGCATCCACTTTCCAAGCTTGTTTGTGGGGAGTCCTTGTGCAGAATTTTTCTAATTGGCAGTTCTGGGGGGAGGCAAACAGGTCTATATCTTGTCTCCCCCATTTGTTTCTCAACATGTTGAACATCTATGGTTCCAGTTTCTACTCGTGTGGGTCCATAAGATTTCTGCGTAGTTTGTTTGCCAGTGTATTTAGCTTTCCTGGCAGGAATTGAGCCTGTAGGTGCACTTGGTAGCTCAAGGCTGTGTTCCGCAGAGCCATGGCTAGTTTTGCAGAGGGTATGAGTGGGTTCCCCCCTGCTTGTTTATGTACCACATTAACAGTGGTGTTGCCCGTCTTTACCATTAATTGCCCTGGAAGAATGTGGTCCTTGAAGGCTGTCAGAGCATTCTGTCCTTGAAGAAGATGGCGTCCATTTAATATGCAAGTCAGTAGGCCTGAATACACCCTCAGAAGCCAGTGCCCGCACAGCAACTCCAGACCCATCCAAGGTAGAGACATCTGCAGGTTCCACCGTTGAAGCATCTCGCGGCATACTGGACTCCAAATGGGTCTCAGTAGAGGCCTGCAAATCAGAAGTAGCGGGCATCAGGGACTGAGAAAGCACCTCACTGAGTACCGGCGAACTGGCGACTAGCTTAGGAGAAGCGTCATCGGTAGCTTTTGACTTATGTGGTCTCTGTTTTTACCTTAGCGTTTTTTCGGAATGTCGATAGTCGGGTGGCTTACCAAAGCCATATCTGGATAACTGAACAGAGTACCAAAATATTTAGAAACGTAAATAAACAGACGACGAATAGTTTGTTGTTTAAATAAGGCACAAAATCAACAACGAGGTACGTCGTGGTCAGGGCCTAAGCAAGGAATGCAGTATGAATGAAAATCTTTGAAGTATTCGCTTTCCACAAGAAATACAATTATTAACTTTTACTGACATCGGTTTAGAGCAAGAAAAAAAGTTTTCCCAACGGGGTACTTAGCTTAGTTGAAGACTTCGGTTTTGTAAGTCTAAAACGAAAATTTCAGGAGTTGGCCAACCGGCACTTACGAACTGCTTCTGCTTCGGGCACCGCACGGCAAGAAAGACTGATGTAATGGCATCGGCTGAATGCTTTATACCCCTTACTACCTGATGTCCTGGAAGAGGAGACAGCAACAGACGCAGGACCCAAGACTTTGTTAATCAGTCTGATTGAGGGCTACTGCAAGCAGATAACCCAAATGCGATGGCCAACAGTGAAACACGAAGAACATCTAGGCAAATCTTCCTCGAAGGAAGGTTTAAGAATACCTTTTACACTTAACTTGTTCTTCCTTTCCTGCAACACAAAAGGACTAAATGCATGACAAAATAAGCAGGTCTCCTGTAAATGGATGGCCCCTAAACAGTAAACGCAGTTACCGTGACCATCTGTTATAGACATTTTTTGGGAGCACTTAATACATTTCTTGAAGGCGGATAGCTTATGCTCCTTACTCTCTAGAGACATTCTGATAATCAGTATAGCACACGCACACAGGGTCCTCTAATTTAAACAGGGCTAGCCCGGGCGAGGATGAGATAGGGTCTAAACACGACTTTACCAGCAGATAAAAACAGATGTAGCCCACACCACAGTGTAATCCAATGCTCGAGACCAGGTTCAGCACAAAAGTGTTTATTAAAAAGCAGATAGTCCTCCAAACATCCAATAGACTTCATCCGTTTTTATCTGCTGGTAAAGTCGTGTTTAGAGTATTTTCAGCAGTTCCTTTTGGTTTTTTTCATGAGATAGGGTCTTCCAACTGAAACAGACCCAAAAGTTAGAAAGGTAAGAATATCACACACTCAACTGAAACAGTAAAGAACGAGAATGACAAATTCAAACTTATGTCAAGCACAAACAGAATGTAGTTCTGTTAACAATAACAGCAAAAAACGATGCTAGCAGCAAGCTAATAATTAGTCTAAACAGCAAGCGGAAAACCGCCAAAACTATCAAAACACAAAATACTAGTGCGCAAAAGGCGCCTAGGCTAATCCAAACTAGAAAACCAGTACATGGGATACCAATGAAGAAAGTAAAGGCCAAAAATTGCACCAAACGGCACAAATAGAAGTTAACAACTTTAATAAAGTACAGTTGTGTACCTACCATAAATATAGATGTTAGAGTGTATTCACTGTTGCATTCATTACTCTTGGGTTATCCTGCTGGCAGGCTACCCGCAGTCGGCCAGAATTCCAAAGTCTAGGTCCAGCGTTGGTTGCTGTCGCCTCTTCCCTGACGTCATTGCGCCAAGGGTATAAAAGATGCAGCAGACGCCATTTTCTTGCCCCAGATGTCAGGTGCCCCCAAGTTGGTAGGCTGAAAAATATGCCAATAAAAATGCATGCACAAAAATAACATTTCCTTCATCTACAAGCAAATACGCCAAATAGGTTGTATAGGATAGAGAAGTGCAGGTAAGTCCCAGCAAAGAAAAGGGGGATGGGGGGTGGGTAACCTGGACTGCAACAGTGAATACACTAACATCTACATTTATGGTAGGTACACAACTGTACTATGTTCGTGTTTCACTGTTGCAGTCATTACTCTTGGGTAGAATCCCAAAGCTGAGGAAGGGTGTCTGGGCTAAATAGGATTAGGAGAGGCTATGAGGCCCTGCAGGACTGCAGTAGCAAAGCCTGCTCTGGACTTAGAGTAAAGAGGTAAGTGGTAGTGCTTTGTGAAGGTGTGCACTGAACTCCAAGTTGCAGCCTCTAAGATGTCTTTGGTTGGTACTCCTCTGACGAAAGCTGCTGAAGTGGCTGCTGCTCTGGTGGAATGAGGCCTAATGTCCTTAGGCACTGATTTGCCATGTTGAAAATAGCAGAGACGGACGCAATGGCCTATCCATTTAGAAATAGTCTGTTCTGAGATGGCCTTTCCTTGTGATCTTGCAGCATGACGACACAAAGTTGCTCAGCCTTTCTGAAAGCTTTAGTTCTGTCCAAATAGAAGCGTAACTGCCTGTGTATGTCCAAAGAATGCAGAATTTTCTCACCCTTGTTCTGTGGATTAGGATAAAAGGTTGGCAAGTGAATGGTTTGGTTAAGGGCCACTCTGGACACCACCTTAGGCATAAATGTAGGGTTTGTCCTCGGAGAAACCCAGTCTGGATGAAAAATGATGAAAAGTTCCATAGCCATGAGTGCTTGTAACTCTGAGACTCGCCTTGCAGAGGTTATTCCTAGGAGCAGAGCTGTTTTCCAGGATAAGAATTTTATATCTGCTGTTGATGCTGGCTCTAAAGGAGGCAGTGTGAGTTTTTCCAAAACATAATTGAGGTCCCAGTCCGGAATTGGTGCTCTTCTTGGAGGCCTAAATATTTTTGGCCCCTCTGAGGTACTGCCTTATTAAAGGATGAGAAAAAATAGGTGGTTCTGTATTGTAGTGGGCTGAAATGGCAGAGGCATGAATCTTAATTGATGAGAAGGAAAGGCCATTGTTCAGCATCTCAGGTATTGTAAAATTTGAGGGATATTTGGTACACACGTGTCAATGCCTTGTTCCTGGTTCCAAGCACAGAATCTCTTCCATTTTTCTGCATAAGATTTTCTGGTGCTGGGCCTCCAAGATAACATTCATACATAACAGCTTTTGAAAGAGGAGTGTTCTGAATGGCTACATTATCCACCATGCTGCCAGATTTAAGGTCCTGAGTTGGCTGTGCAGTATCCGATTGTTTTGATGGGTCAGCAAGTGAGACGTTTGAGGCAATATCCATGCTGGACCTTGAGACAAGCTCTTCAGGACTGGGCATCAGTGCTGGCGTGGCCAGTCTGGTGCAATCAGTATAATTTTTGGCTTCTCTTGTCTGACCTTTAGGAGTACCCTGGGAAGGAGAGACAGTGGGGGAAAAGCATATACCGTTAAATTTTTCCAGCTGAAGGATAGGGCATCCACTTTCCATGCTCGCTTGTGATAAATCCTTGTGCAAAATCTCTGCAATTGGCAGTTGTGAGGGGAGGCAAATAGATCTATGTTTGGGCATCCCCATTTCCTTATCATGCTGAAGACTTGTGGATCCAGTTTCCATTTGTGGGGATCCAGAAGGTTTCTGCTTAGTTCATCTGCCATAGTATTTGTTTTTCCTGGCAGGAATTGTGCTTGCAGGTGAATCTGAAAAGCCGATGCTGTGTCCCATAAGGTCATTGCTTGTCTGCATAGGGGGTAGGAATGTGTACCTCCTTGCTTGTTTATGTACCACATGACCGTAGTGGTGTCTGTCTTTATCAGTAACTGTCCTGGATGAAGCAGGTCCTTGAAAGCTGTCAGGGCATTTTGAACAGCTAGCATCTCTTTCTGATTGATGTGAAGATGCATCTGGTTTGCAGGCCATGTGCTCTGAATACATTTTCCTGCCATATGGGCCCCCCCCCAGGCATAATCTGATGCATCCGTTGTCAGTGTCTGTCTCTGGGTAAACTGAATGGCAGACCCTTGTTGTGGTGACAGGCTTCTGCCCACCATCAAAACTCCTGTTGTATGCAGGGAATGAGTGCAATTACTGCCTCCAGGCTGTGCAATGCTGAGTCCAAACACTTTTTAGGTACCACTGTAGTTTCCTCATATGCAGTCTGGCATATGGAATTAGTAGAATGCAAAATGCCATGAAATCCAAGGCCTGCAGGACTTTCCTTGCAGATAAGTGGGTTTTTGTTGCCAATTTCTTGAAGTAAGTAGTCAGATGCTTTTGTTTGTCTGGCGTGAGATAAGCCATCTGGGCAGTTGTATTTAAGCTTGCACCCAGGAATATTATCTCTTGAGAGGGCACTAGATTTGATTTCTTTTCATTTACTGTGCACCCTAGGCCAATTAGTAATCTTTTTACAAACGCCAGATGCTTCAGAAGAATGTCTTTGTTCTCTGCTTGAATTAGGCAGTCATCCAAGTAGGGATATATTTGAATTCTTTTTAGTCTGCAAAACGCTATTACTGGTGCCAGGCAATTTGTGAAGACCCTGGGCGCAGTAGATAAGCCAAAGGACAGTGCAGAGAATTGGTAATGCATTGAGCCAGCTATGAATCAGAGGTATCTTCTGCAAGAGTGTCTGATTGGGACATGCAAGTATGCCTCTTTTAGGTCCAGAGTTACGAGCCAAGCCTTCTTGCCAGCATGGGCAGTAGTTGCTGTAGAGTCAACTCTTGAATTTTGGAACTTCCAGAAACGTTTTTAAAATTGACAGGTCCAGTATTGGTCTCCAGGTTTTGTCCTTTCTGGGTACTAGAAAAAGTCTGGAGTAAAATCCTTGCCCCCTGCTCTTGTAGTAGTACTTGCTGAATGGCCCTCATGTCCATGAGGGCTGTAATTTGTTTTTGTGCCTCTGCCCATTGATTGTGTGGCAGGTCTGGCATACCTTTTGACCTTGGTAGGGTGTGAAAATGGAACCTGTAGCCTTGGGACACTATGTTCAGGACCCATTTGCCTTGGGTAACCATTTGCCAATTTGATGAAAAAAGTGCTAGTTTTCCCCCTAAGGGGGCTGCCAAAAGGAAAGGGCTTGGATCTGGTAGAGGAAAGTCATTGGGACGGTTTCCTGTAAGGTTGTGATTTGTCCTCTCCGCTTTTGGAGGTAGGAGCACCCCATTGTTTAGGCTTGTATGAGCCTTGGGGCTGAGATCTGCCTCTGGGACACCTGTATCTGCCTCTTTGTGGCTTGTCTGACACTGGAAAGGACCAATTTTTAGTGGGCCAGTTCCTGCTAAACCTGGGTGGCTGCACCTGTAAGAAATCCTTGACTGTGCATGGATTTTGCTTTATCTTTCATTTTTTTCAACACGTCTTCTGCTTTAGTACCAAAGTATCACGCTGTATTGGTGCATCGAATAATTATGCTTTAACATGATCAGGCAGATTCTGTTCCTTTAACCAAGCATGCCTTCTAATAACAGAACCTGTAACAGTGGCCCTTGCAAGAGGCCTCCAGTGAATCATAACCATATTGCTAAGTATGCTTTCCCACTTGTTCAGCTGCATGCAATAAATCCTGCAATTCTTTGTTCTCTGAACCTTCAGTATTTGTCAACAATTTCTGTTTAAGCAGCGACATTAAATATTGCTGATATTTAAGCATATGAAACTGACAATTTAAAGCCCTTACAGCCAGGGTAGCAGAAGTGTAGACTTTTTTCCCCCATCTGTCTAGAGCCCTAGAATCCCTATCAGAGGGGACAGGGTTTTTTGCAGTGGAAGCTTTAACCCCTTTGGGACCCTGAGATATGGCTTCTGCGTCAGCAGCAGGGTTTTTATACAAGAATTTATGAGAATCCAGGACCCTGTAGTACCTCTCTGCCCAAAAGAATAATCCTCAGGACAAGAGGCTAAAGGAATGGATTCTTCAGCATCAGAATCCTCATAGGGAAGCATGGAGTAATCCTGTTCAGAAGAGGAAACGGAGGAAATAGAAACCTGATCAGAAGAATCATACTCTGTTCTCTTGCCTAGGCCTCTTATCAGGAGGGGGATGGGAGCCCCTGATCAAGCTAATTAGGTCTTCGGCCATTTTGAGCATCTGTTTTTTAGGCATGGAAGTCTGAGAAGGAGAATGCTGTACTTGTTTCTTTGTCTTTAGAGCTGCTTTAGTCGGTCTTTGAAGCTGAAGATGGCTTAATATATAGTTGTGTAGGTCTGAAGACACCCTCAAGTCAGCGGCTCCGGACCCATCTGAGGGAATGGTTTCCGAGTGTCCAATACCTTGAGTTTCCAGAGGCCCAGTCTGCTCCACATGGGATTCGGAAGCAGCCTGTGGCTCTGAGGTAGCGGGCGCCAGGGGCTGCGAAAGCGCCAGACTGAAAACCGGCGAACCGGCGACTGGCCTAGTATATGCTTCGTCGGTTTTGGACCTTGGATGCCTATCCTTTCCCTTGTCCTTGAGTTTTTTGAAAACTCCGGTTGTCGGCTGGTCCGACGGCATTATATAATTAAATCTTCGGCCAAAGTAATGAAATGCAAAATTGAACAGACACTTGATAGTGAGTTGGTTAAATCTAGCGCAAAACCGACAGCTAGCAACATTGGGATCAGGGCCTAGGCAAGGAATACAGAAAGAGTGAAAATCCTTATGAGGTATTTGCTTCCCACAAGAAACAGAATTGTTAACTTTTTCTGACATCGGTCTGGAACAAGAAGAAAGTTTCCCCAATGGGGTACTTAGCTTTAATGAAGACTTCGGTTCTGAAATTCGGATTTGAAAATCTCAAGAGTCGGCCGACCGGCACTTGCGAACTGCTTTTGCTTTGGGCACCGCACGGCAAGAAAGACTGAAGAAAATGGCGTCGGCTGCATCTTTTATATCCCTGGCGCAATGACGTCAGGGAAGAGGCGACCGCAACCAACGCCGGACCTAGACTTTGGAATTCTGGCCGACTGAGGGTAGCCTGCCAGCAGGATAACCCAAGAGTAATGACTGCAACAGTGAAACACGAACATCAACTACGCTGATTACTATAAGCAGTAACAGGATTTAACTATATTAAACTAAACGGACAAGAAAATTTTGGTAAAAGTGGAAAAAATGCAATCACTTATCCAGAGCCAAAGAGAAGCACAACCGAACTCGTCGACACAGCAAATGAGATCTGGGGATTGTACTGGTGCACCATGGGATACCTACCTAGCCACGAGCCAACCAGAAGTCTTCCAGCTTGTAAATAGGCAGAGTCGGAGCCGAGGATCTGCTCCAATCCCATATGTAAAGAATGAAGGTGAGACAGGACTACAGATCATCATAACCTTTTCAATAAGTCTGGTGGTTCTGGACTTTAATCAAATGGCAAGGCAGCAAGGATTAAAATGTTAAGGAATACTGGACCCAAACTACCACTCTCAACAGAAAGTCATTCTAACAGTGGGTGGAGAGATCATACAAATTTATTTATTATGAAACAGACGGTTGGACAGGAAAACGGGCAGATGGTCACTGCTGGAGCTAGAAGTTGATACAAAACTCACTGAAAAGATGCACATTAACCTGGTTGAATGAGTTGGCTCCAAAAAGTTTTTTTTTTTTTTTTTTTTTTGGGGGGGGGGGGGGTGCTGCTGCAGACAAATTAAATTTCTAGAATTCTGAAGAGCTGTAGGAGACTAATGTAAAGAAAGGAGTCAATGATGGGGATAAAAAATGACAGAAACTAATGTACAGAAAGGAGTAAAAAATGGGATGAAAAATAAGGGGATATAGACTATGATACAAATGGAGAACTGTACAAGCTTTTAATACACAAGCAGAAAGCTTTGAAACTGTACACGAACCAAAGGTAAACCAAGCAAGAAAATGCGGGTAAAAAGGAATTCATAAATAAGCTATATAAAAAAGCCAAAATAAAGTAGCAAACTTAAGTTTAGACTTGGGAAAGAGTCAGGTACTGCAAATGTACATTTGGATTGGGGAAAAAGCTATCCTAATCATGAGATATGCAAAAAAAAAAAGTGAGTAAATTTAGACTTTTTGGTAGGAAATGTCTCAAAATATTTTACACTCATGTAAGACTATCTAAAATTTACCAGTGTTACACCAGTTTGTTGGAGATGTGACAATGGTTTAACAGAAGATTTTACACATCTTTTGGCAATATCCGAAATTATAACAGCTTCGGGGGAACATAAAACATATGCAACGTTACTTGGCTTGGAAAATTAGTAATCACAGCATTTCTCTGGATGAACAGTTAAGATAAGATCGACAGACTAACAAAAGGTGCAAGGGTTTTGTTTGATTTACTTCCATTTGTGAAAAAAGCTATCAGCAGAAAGTGGAAAAATAAAGGAATCACTATCACATGACATCAAGCAAATTATGAAGGAAAGAAAAGAAACAGAACTTTGGGTAGAGTGGATATCAAGGGGTCATAAATAATAATTTTAGAATTATATTGTGATTTTTCTGCTTTTTTTAATGTTTTGATAAAATGTAAACCATCTCCGGCAAACAGGTTAAGAGCAGTCTACCATGCCACATTTTTTCCTCTGTACTTTTATATGCTCCCTATCACATGCAGTAGCTTACTGCAGCTGTATGCTGAAATCTGTAAATGCCACTTTGTCTGGGTTGTGGCTGAAAACATTCAGAGAACCAGACGGTCTACAGGGTCAGTTTATTGCAGTATGTTCCAAATGAGTGTTTGCATCCAATTACACCATTTGCTTTAAAAGACAATGGAGTGGGGCCTTCCTGAGCTAGGCAAGAGCTCGAGTCTCACTCTTTCAAGTATATGTATTATCCCTTCTGATTCACAGGCTGAAACATAAGGTAGGTAAACAAGCATGGCAGCCTGCTGGTCCTTGTGCGGAGCTATGCTCTAACCATGGGAGCATCCCCCCAAGCAGCTCCTCAAAGAACCACTAGTGCAATCTTCTGAGGGGAAAGTATGCCTCTACATGCTGTATTCTCTTCGGGTTTCAGAGCAACTGCACTTGGACATCACAGGCCCAGATTTCACCATAACACCAAGCAGTTCTTCTAGAAGTCACCCTTCAGGTAGGTGACAGCCTCCTTCAGGATGGAAGACCTGGCAGGGGCTGCTCACTTTCATCTTCAAGCCATAAACAAGTAATCAAACTTGAGTTACCAACAGCACAGTCAGGGTTTTATCACTACGCCACCAAACTGCCTATGATCGACCCTCCCAACAACAATTAACAGCTATAGCAAATGATTAAACTGTAATGTTTTTCTTGACCTGGCAGTGTCAAAATCTGTATGGTTTAAAAAAAAGTGAGCAAATACTACTGAAACACAGAATGACCATTAATTATTTTTAGGCATTGCAAATGAATATAGCAAGGATCAACTATGCATTGCTATTCACAGCCAAGTTATATGCAACAGCCACAAAGCAAGTATTATGGTCACTGTTGTGCTAAAGAAGCCAGGCCTCCTATCAGAGCATAGTACAGTTGTGTACACCTACCATAAATGTAGATGTTCGAGTGTCTTCACTGTTGCAGTCATAACTGTAGGGTGCTCCTGCCAGCAGGCAGCCTGAGGTCAGCCAGAATCCCAAAGTCTGGGTCCGGCGTCGGCTGTACAAGCTAGTACCCTGACATCAGTACGCTTTGGTACATAGCCCTCAGCCGACGCCATCTTCTCCAGCCTTTCTTGCCCTAGATGTCAGAAGTCCCCAACAAAACAAAAATGAATCCAACAAGGAAACACAAATACACCACAACAAAGGAAAAGGGAGAATAAAAGAGGGGATAGGAGGGAAACCCGACTGCAACAGTGAAGACACTCGAACATCTACATTTATGGTAGGTGTACACAACTGTACTATGTTCTTCGTGTTTCACTGTTGCAGTCATAACTGTAGGGTGGAATCCCAAAGCAGTGTAAAAGGGGAGGAGGCTTTAGATAGAAGAAGGGGAGGCAAGAATACCCTGCAAGACAGCAGAGGCAAAGCCTGCCCTGGACTTAGAAAACAGAGGGAGATTGCAGTGCTTGGAAAAAGTATGCACAGAACTCCGTGGCAGCTTCCAAGATATCCTTGGTAGGGACTCCTCTGAGGAAAGCTGTAGAAGTGGCAGCTGCTCTAGTAGAATGACTTCTAATGGTACCTGGAAACTGTTTCCCATGATGAGTGTAACAAAATCTGATTCCATAAGCAATCCATTTGGAAATAGTTTGTTTTCCAAGAGAACTGGAGGCAAAAGAAACAAACAATTGATTAGACTTTCTGAACTCTTTAGTCTTGTCCAGGTAAAATCGTAACTGTCTGTGCACATCTAATGAATGCAAAATCCTTTCCCCTTTATTTTGAGGATTTGGAAAGAAAGTAGGAAGGTGAATTGTCTGATTTAAAGCCACTTTCGAAATCACCTTAGGCATGAAAGTAGGACTGGTCCTCAAGGATACTCTGTCCTGATGGAAAATAAGGCATGGTTCCACAGCCATGAGAGCTTGCAACTCTGAGACCCTTCTGGCAGAGGTCAATGCTAATAAAAGAACAGTCTTCCAGGATAAAAACTTAATATCTGAAGATGCAGCAGGCTCAAAAGGAGGCAAAGTAAGTTTTTCTAAAACATAATTAAGATCCCAGGCAGGGACAGGAGGGGTCCTGGGAGGCCGCAAATTTTTAGCCCCTCTCAAGAATTGCTTCACCAAAGGATGAGAAAAAACAGGAGGATCAGAACTGAAATGCAGAAATAGCAGAAGCATGAATCTTAATGGAAGAAAAGGAAAGTCCTTTAGATAAAAGTTCAAAGGTAAAGCAAAATAGGAGAGAGATCAGGTACCAGAGGATCCGAGCCTCGGTCCTGCATCCAAATACAAAACCTCTTCCATTTAGAGGCATAGGATTTCCTAGTGCTAGGCCGCCTAGCTTCCAAAAGAACATCCAAAACTTGTTTGGGAAGACTAGAGGAAATCAAATTCCTTTGAAGAGCCAAGCTGCCAGGCAAAGGGTCTTGAGGTTGGAATGTAGTAACTGACCCTGATGCTGGGACAAAAGCGAAGGGTTCAGTGGGAGAATCCAAGGAGGCCCCAAGAACAGGTGCTTTAAAGTTGGATACCAAAACTGTCGAGGCCAATTTGGAGCAATCAAGATGAGGAACTTGGGCTTGTCCTGTTTTATCTTCAATAATACCCGAGGCAGTAGAGGAAGAGGAGGGAAGGCATATGCTGAAAGGCTTCTCCAGCTGAAGGACAGGGCATCCACTCTCCAAGCTGTTTTGTGGAAGGACCTGGTGCAAAAGCAAGGCAGCTGATGATTGAGATGGGATGCAAACAGATCTATCTGGGGACATCCCCAAACTGCAGTAATCCTGTTGAATAAGTTGGTGTCTAGCATCCATTCGTGAGGATCTGAAATGTTTCTGCTCAGGCTGTCTGCTAAGAGATTCTGTTTCCTGGAATGAATTGAGCCTGGAGATGTAGATTCAAATTTAGAGCTGTGTCCCATAAAGCCATAGCTAGTCTGCAAAGGGGGTATGAATGAGAACCCCCCTGCTTGTTGATGTACCACATGACCGTGGTGTTGTCTGTCAATTAGCAGAGGCCCTGGTTGTAAAAGGTTCTTGAAGGCTAGAAGGGCATTTTGAACTGCCAACATTTCCTTCAGATTGATGTGCCAGTGAAGATGGTCCTTTGTCCAGGTTCCCTGCTGGCAATTGTCTAGAAAGTGTGCTCCCCAAGCATAATCCGAGGCGTCCGTGGTTAGGATTTGAGTAGGTTGAGGAAGACGAAAAGGCTTTCCTTCATTTAAAGTGCATACCCTGGACCACCAGAGGAACTCCCTCTGAAGGCAGGGGATCAGAGGAATCAGAATATCCAGATCGTGGTAATGCTGTGACCATACACTTTTCAGATACCATTGAAGCTTTCTCATGTGAAGCCTTGCGTTTGGAATCAACAGAATGCAGGAAGCCATGTAGCCCAGAGCCTGCAGGAATTTCCTTGCAGTGAGCTGAGATAGAGTTGCTAAGGTGTTGAAAGTAGAAGCCAGCTGAGTTTGTTTTTCTGGAGTGAGGAAGGCCCTTTGTAAGGTTGTATTTAAGAGGGCTCCCAAGAATACCATTTGTTGAGAAGGGATCAAATGTAACTTTTTTGTGTTCACTGAGAATCCCAGTAGGAGGAGAAGACGTTGAACAAAGTCCAGATGTTGAAGCAGATCATCTTTGCTGTCTGCCTGAATAAGGCAGTCGTCCAAATAGGGGTAAATCTGGATCCCCTGAAGTCTGCAGTAAGCCACTACTGGTGCCAGGCACTTGGTAAAGACTCTGGGCGCAGTAGATAAACCAAAGGGCAGTACAGAGAATTGAAAGTGCCTCGAACCTGCCTTGAACCTGAGGAATTTCCTGCGTTCTTGCCTGATGGGAATATGTAAATAGGCTTCCTTTAAGTCCAATGTCACCATCCAGGCGTCCTGAGAGAGCATTGGAATTAGTTGCTGCAGAGTAAGCATCTTGAATTTTGGAATTTCCAAAAAGGTGTTTAACACAGAAAGGTCCAGAATAGGTCTCCATGAGTTTTGTTTTCTGGGAACCAGAAACAGTCTTGAATAAAAACCTTTTCCCATCTCCGAGTGGAACAGGCTCTATGGCTCTCATGGCCAGAAGAGCATCCACTTGAGTTAAGGCCTCTGACCATTGATGTTTTGGCAGATCTGGCCAACCGTGAGCCCTTGGCAAAGTGTGAAAGTGGAATTTGTAACCTTTTAAAATCACGTCCAATACCCATCTGTCCTGGGTAATGAGTCCAATTTCTGTAAAAAAAGAGACAGTTTTCCTCCGAGAGGGGCATCCAGGTGAAGGGGTCCTGAAGCCCAACCGAGAGAGTCATTGAGCTTGCTTTCTTTGAGATTGGGATCTGTCTTCTCCCCTTCTAGGTGAAGAAGCAGTCCATTGTCTAGATCTGTAAGAGGCCTGACCTTGACCACGACCTCTGGAGCGCCTATATCTTCGCCTTTGAGGCCTGTCAGACGTGGGAAAGGACCAATTTTTAGAGGGCCAATTCCTGGAAAATCTAGGAGGCTGAACTTGCAAGAAATCTTTTACAGTCTGCATAGACTTTGCCTTTTCTTCCATCTTTTAATAACTTCCTCAGCCTTGGATCCAAAAGAACATCATGTTGAACAGGGGCATCTAATAACTTAGCCTTAACCTGTTCAGGTAAACTTTGTTCACGAAGCCAGGCATGTCTCCTAATAACAGTACCAGAGGCTGCAGCCCTGCAAGAAGCATCCAAAGCATCAAAACCACAATGTAAGCTATGCTTGTTCACTTGTTCAGTAGCATGCAAAACATCCTGAAGTTCCTTATCCTCTGCACAAGCAGGAAGGGAAGCAAGCTTTTGCTTTAAAACAGACAAAAGAAATTGCTGATACTTAAACATATGAAACTGGCAATTTAAAGCCCTTACAGACAGGGTAGCAGAAGTATATACCTTTTTCCCCACCTGTCTAAAGCACGAGAATCCTTCTCAGAGGGAATAGGATTTTTAGAAGTAGCAACCTTAGCAGCCTTAGAGCCCTGAGAAATAGTTTCAGGATCCGCAGAAGGGTTTTAAATAAAATAAATGAGAGTCAGGAACCCTATAAAATCTATCAGGCTTAGAAGGAGCAGGAGGCATGGAATCAGGATTCAAATTAGCCTCAGAAAAGCATCATCTACAATGTCCAAAACAGGAGGGATAGCTAAAGGCCTATGCTGAGGAAGAAGAAGAAATTCCCTAAGCCTCTTCTTGGAAGCAGAATACTCCTGTCCTTCCCAATGAAAATGTTCCCTCATCTCATGCAAGGTTTCCCCAAAAGAGAAATCCTCAGGCGGAGAGGCAGAGGGTAAAGAGTCCTCAGCATCCGAATCCTCATAAGGAGGAAAGGAATAGTCCTGATCTGAGGAAGAAACAGAAGATACAGAAGCCTGGTCAGAGGAATCCAGAGTAACATCCTGTCGAGGCCTTTTCTCAGGAGGGGGGTGAGAACCCCTAATCATTGTAAGCAAATCTTCAGCCATCTTTAATAATTGCTTTTGTGTCTTGGGAGTGGATTCAGAAGCAGCTTGAGCAGGAACTTTAGACTTAACAGGAGTCTTTGTCTTTGCCTTTGAAATAGTGATGTGAGTAGGCCTGAAAATCCCCTCAGAAGCCGGTACCTGCACAGCGGTTCCGGACCCATCTGAAGGAGCGACGTCCGAAGGTCCTGCAGCAGTTAAAATAGTGGGCCTTGATGGCTCCCCATGGGAGTCCGTATCGGCCATCGGTTCAGAAGTGGCGGACGACAGGGGCTGAAAAAGCGCCTCACTGACGACAGCCGAACCGGACGCTGGCTCCAGCTGCAACGAGTCCTGTTTGGACCTCGGAGGCCTGTCTTTGTCTTTGCGCTTCTTTTGAACTCCGGTAGTGTCCGACAACATTCTATAATTGAAGCGTCTGCCAAAATAATTTAAAGCCCAATCGTACCTGCGCTTGATAGTACGAGAGTTGAACCTGGCACAGAACCGACAAGAAACGTTGAGGTCAGGGCCTAAGCAGGGCAGACAGTAAGAGTGGAAATCTTTATGAGGTATTTGTTTCCCACACGCTATACAATTAACTTTTTCTGACATCGGAGGAACAAGAAAAAGATTCCCAAACGGGGTACTTAGCTTTGAGAAGAGAAGTAAGAACTTCGGACCGACAACAACCAAATACGCTGTTCGAAAATAGCCAACCAACGACTTGCGAGCTGCTTTCCACCGCACGGCAAGAAAGACTGGAGAAGATGGCGTCGGCTGAGGGCTATGTATCAAAGTGTACTGACGTCAGGGTACTAGCTTGTACAGCCGACCCCGGACCCAGACTTTGGGATTCTGGCCGACCTCGGGCTGCCTGCCGGCAGGAGCACCCTACAGTTATGACTGCAACAGTGAAACACGAAGAACATCTACACTCTTTACTCTAATTTATGCATTCCACAAAACAATGACCTCAAAGACAACAGCACTATTGCTGGCTTCTCCTACAGTGAAGTGTAATTCCAGCTCAGTACAAGACAGACATAGTAAAAGGTATAATGAAATGCTGAAGATTATTAAGGAAAACGTTAGTCAACTCTAACAGGCAAAATGGAACTGTAAAAGCACTGTGGGTAGCAATCTTTAAACTGTCACAATCGTCAAAAAATAAACATTTCACTGCTCAAAGGAATCAAATTATCACAGACGGAATTTCCTTCTACAAGCTGCACTGCACACTCAGATTATTTCAAGAAATTAAAAGCACTTACATAAGAAGTTCCACCAATCGTCTGCAGACGCCAGAATCAATAACTGCTTGTATTTTCTCATTTGGACCATCAGATAGGTATGAGAGTGCCCAACATGCATCTGCTAACAAGTCAGAATCACTGCTGAAGAGTAATCGGGACAACACTGGTAAACAAGGAGAAACCTGCAAAAAAAGTACAACATTAAAACACACAACGTGACAGAAAGCAGTACAATATACCCACAGACTGACCTATGTCAGAATTTACCTCAAGTATATATGCAACAAATCTGGCTCAGTTTGCTGGAAGCTAACAATAACAAACATACCTGTGCAGTAAACAGATCATAATGAAAACACATTTGGAATTTAGTCAATGTTTAAAAACAAGTAAATTATGAGAAATGCACCACTGTATGGAAAATGTGCCTTGCTGTCACATCCAAATGTGTTACAGTTCTCCTTTACCTTACGTTTTACACTCCATTAAACACTAATTACAGTACAAGGACACCTGGGCATTTTTTAAGACAGCACAATAAACTAATGACTGCTGAGAATAGCTGCATATCACACCAGTGATTGCACAAAGACACTAAACTCATAAAATGAGGGATAGACAAATTAATAAGCCACACAGAACCAAAGTTTCAGCTGAATGAAAGGACTCCAAGTTCTATGGACAAGTAAACAGAAATTCACAATATAAAGCCTATACATGAAAGATTCATAGAGCTTTCTGTCCCTTATCACAGTCAGCAGTATCTAAAAATGTGTTGGCTTGGGGGTGAGGGGGGAAAATGAAGATAAAAATGAGGAACAAAACTGAAAACAAACTAACACAGCAAGGACAGCTACTAATTTTTCAAAAGTAGCAAACTTTTGCTCACACTTAAAACAGAAGCTCATTTCTGTTTTCTACAAGGTTTTCAGAATTACTGACAATTAAATCTACAGCCAAGTAAGAAAACACCCAGATGGACACTAACCTTCTCAAATTCTGGAGGAGGGTTCTTTCCTCTACAAAGATTTGATAAAGCCCACACAGCATTTCTAGTCATAGTTAGCCTTGTGGATTTAGTTAGCAGCCTGAAGGGAGAAAAAGTATAACAGTGTTAATGTTTAATGAAACAGAGCTAACTCAAAACTCACACTTATGAACAATGAACCAGTTGTATTGCATCAAATCTGGCAGTTTAGCACATGTTAATGTGACAAGCTACTAAAAAAGAAGTTACGTGCTTACCTAACGTTCCATCTGTGCTGCCCAGTTTTATTCTTCCTTAACCTGTGGGTTTCGGAGCCGACCCTGGGTTCAGACTCTGCTGCTTTCTAAAACTTAGGCTCAGAAGCTCGAGCTCCTCCTCACCTATGCCACGTCATTCCCACAGATTACCTCAGATCGAGTTTGCTGCCAACATATTTTCAAAATATATAGACAGGCAATGTACTTAATATCAAAGGCACTAAGAGGTAGAGCAAAGATCAGGAGCTCACAAGGAACAGAGATTCCTATTAGCAGATCCATCAGGTCCTTTAAAAAATGGATGGACAAAGGAGGTTGGGGAGTTGACGAAGAATGAAAGTGGACAACACTGATGGAATGTTATGGTAAGGGCATAACTTCTTTATCTGGTGTTGTCTTACTCGTTCGTTCCTCAATCTGTGGGACTAAGTCCCCAGCTACAATAATCCAGGGTGGCCTTCATGGAAGGATATTTCAGAGCACTGCAGAAAGTACAGTTTTGTACCTACCGTAAATGTAGATGTTCGAGTGTATTCACTGTTGCAGTCATTACTCTTGGGCTATCCTGCTGGCAGGCTACCCACAGTCTGCCAGAATTCCAAAGTCTAGGTCCGGCGTCAGTTGCTGTCGCCTCTTTCCTGACGTCAGTGCACCAGGGGTATAAAAGATGCAAACGACACCATATTCTTCAGTTTTTCTTGCCCCAGATGTCAGGTGCCCCTAAATTGGACGTCTGAAATATGCCAATAAAAATACATGCTCAAAAATAACATGTCCTTCCATCTACAAGCAAATACAAATACACCAAAAAGGTTGTATAGGATAGAGAAGTGTAGATAAGCCCCAGCAAAGAAAAGGGGGATGGTGGGTAACCTGGACTGCAACAGTGAATACACTCCAACATCTACATTTATGGTAGGTACAAAACTGTACTATGTTCATCGTGGTTCACTGTTGCAGTCATTACTCTTGGGTTGAATCCCAAAGTTGAGGTAGGGTGGCTGGGCTAAATAGGATTAGGAGAGGCTATGAGGCCCTGCAGAACTGCAGTGGCAAAGCCTGCCCTTGACTTGGGAGTAAAGAGGTAAGTGGTAGTGCTTTGTGAAGGTGTGCACTGATCTCCAAGTTCAGCCTCTAAGACATCTTTGGTTGGTACTCCTCTGAGGAAGGCTGCTGAAGTGGCTGCTGCTCTGGTGGGATGAGGCCTAATGTCCTTAGGTACTGATTTGTCATGTAGAAAATAGCAGAGACGGATGCAATGGCCTATCCATTTAGAAATAGTTTGTTTTGAGATGGCCTTTCCTTGTGAACCTGCAGCATATGACACTAAAAGTTGCTCAGTCTTTCTAAAAGCTTTAGTTCTGTGCAAGTAGAATCTTAACTGCCTGTGTATGTCCAAAGAATGCAGCATTTTCTCACCCTTGTTCTGTGGATTAGATAAAAAGTTGGTAAGTGAATGGCTTGGTTCAGGGCCACACTGGACACCACCTTAGGCATAAATGTAGGGCTCGTCCTCAGAGAAACCCTGTATGGATGAAAAATGATGAAAGGTTCCACAGCCATGAGTGCTTGCAACTCTGACACTCGCCTTGCAGAGGTGATTGCTAGGAGCAGAGCTGTTTTCCAGGATAAGAATTTTATATCTGCTGTTGATGCTGGCTCGAAAGGAGGCAGTGTGAGTTTTTCCAAAACATAATTGCGGTCCCAGGCCAGAATTGGTGCTCTCCTTGGAGGCCTAATGTTTTTGGCCCCTCTGAGGTACTGCCTTATTAAAGGATGAGAAAAGATAGGTGGTTCCGTATTGTAATGGGCTGAAATGGCAGAGGCATGAATCTTAAGGAGAAGGAAAGGCCTTTGTTTAGCATCTCAGTTAGGTATTGCAAAATCTGAGGAATATTTGGTACACACGTGTCTATGCCTTGTTCCTGGTACCAAGCAGAGAATCTCTTCCATTTTTCTGCATAAGATTTTCTGGTACTGGGCCTCCTGGCCTCCAAGATAACATCCATAACAGCTTTTGAAAGAGGAGTGTTCTGAATGGCTACATTATCCACCATGCTGCCAGATTTAAGGTCCTGAGTTGGCTGTGCAGGATCTGACTTGTTTTGTTGGGTCAGCAAGTGAGAAGTTTGAGGCAGTATCCTTGCTGGACCTTGAGACAAGCTCTTCAGGATTGGGTATCAGTGCTGGCCTGTCTGGTGCAATCAGTATCATTTTTGGCTTCTCTTGTCTGACCTTTAGGAGTACCCTGGGAAGGAGAGGCAGTGGGGGAAAGGCATATACTGTTAGATTTTTCCAGCTGAAGGCTAGGGCGTCCACTTTCCATGCTTGCTTGTGATAAATCCTTGTGCAAAATTTCTGCAATTGGCAGTTGTGAGGGGAGGCAAATAGATCTATGTCTGGGCATCCCCATTTCCTTATCATGCTGAAGACTTGTGGATCCGGTTTCCATTCGTGGGGAACCATGAGGTTTCTGCTTAGTTCGTCTGCCAGAGTATTTGTTTTTCCTGGTAGGAATTGTGCTTGCAGGTGAACTTGAAAAGCCAATGCTGTGTCCCATAAGGACATTACTCGTCTGCAGAGAGGGTAGGAATGTGTACCTCCCTGTTTATGTACCACATGACCGTAGTGTTGTCGGTCTTTATCAGTAACTGTCCTGGATGAAGCAGGTCCTTGAAAGCTGTCACGGCATTTTGAACAGCTAGCATCTCTTTTTGACTGATGTGAAGATGCATCTGGTTTGCAGGCCATGTGCCCTGAATACATTTTCCTGCCATATGGGCCCCCCAGGCATAATCTGATGCATCCGTTGTCAGTGTTTGTCTGGCTGGGGGTAAACTGAATGTCAGACCCTTGTTGTGGTGACAGGCTTCTGCCCACCATCGAAATTCCTGTTGCAGGCAGGGAATGAGTGCAATTACTGTCTCCAGGCTGTGGCAATGTTGACTCCAAACACTTTTTAGATACCACTGTAGTTTCCTCATATGCAGTCTGGCATATGGAATTAGTAGAATGCAGGATGCCATGAATCCCAAGGCCTGCAGGATTTTCCTTGCAGATAAGTGGGCTTTTGTTGCCAAATTCTTGAAGTAAGTAGTCAGTTGTTTTTGTTTGTCTGGTGTGAGAAGCCATCTGGGCAATTGTATTTAGGCTTGCACCCAGGAATATTATCTCTTGAGAGGGCACTAGTTTTGATTTCTTTTCGTTTACTGTGTACCCTAGGCCAATTAGTAATCTTTTTAAAAACGCCAGATGCTGTAGTAGAATGTCTGTTCTCTGCTTGAATTAGGCAGTCGTCCAAGTAGGGGTATATTTAAATTCCTTTTTGTCTGCAAAACGCAATTACTGGCGCCAGCCATTTTGAGAAGTCCCTGGGCGCAGTAGATAAGCCAAAGGGCAGTGCAGAGAATTGGTAATGCATTGAGACAGCTATAAATCTGAGGTATCTTCTGCAAGATTGTCTGATTGGGACATGCAGGTATGCCTCTTTTAGGTCCAAAGTTACGAGCCAAGCTTTCTTGCCCAGCATGGGCATTAGCTGCTGTAGAGTCAACATCTTGAATTTTGGAACTTCCAGAAACGTACTTAGTATAGACAGGTCCAGTATTGGTCTCCAGGTTTTGTCCTTTCTGGGTACTAGGAAAAGCCTGGAGTAAAATCCTTGCCCTTGCTTTTGATGTGGTATATGCTGAATGTCCCTCATATCCATGAGGGCTGTAATTTGTTTTTGTGCCTCTGCCCATTGATTGTGTAGCAGGTCTGGCATACCTTTTGACCTTGGCAGAGTGTGAAAATGGAACCTGTAGCCTTGGGACGCTATATTCAGGACCCATTTGTCTTTGGTAATCCTTTGCCAATTTGATGAAAAAAGTGCTATTTTTCCCCCTAAGGGGGCTGCCAAAAGAAAAGTGCTTGGATCTGGTAGAGGAAAGTCATTTGGACTGTTTCCTGAAAGGTTGTGATTTGTCTTCTCCGCTTTTGGGAGGTAGGAGCACCCCGTTGTTTAGGCTTGTATGAGCCTTGGGGCTGAGATCTGCCTCTGGAACGCCTGTTATCTGTATCTTTGTGGTCTGTCTGGCGCTGGAAAGGACCAATTTTTAGAAGGTCAGTTAATGCTAAACCTCGGTGGCTGTACCTGTAAGAAATCGTTGACTGTCTGCATGGATTTTGCTTTATCCTGCATTTTTTTCAACACCTCTTCTGCTTTAGTACCAAACAAAGTATCATGCTGTAATGGTGCATCTAATAATTTTGCTTTAACATGATCAGGCAGATTTTGTTCCTTTAACCAAGCATGCCTTCTAATATCAGAACCTTTAACAGCGGCCCTGCAAGAGGCCTCCAGAGAATCATAACCACATTGCAAAATATGCTTTCCCACTTGTTCAGCTGGATGCAATAAATCCTGCAATTCCCTGTTCTCTGAACTTTCAGAAATTGTCAACATTTTCTGTTTAAGCAGTGACATTAAATATTGCTGATATTTAAGCATATGAAACTGACAATTTAAAGCCCTTACGGCCAGGGTTGCAGAAGTGTAGACCCCCCCCCCCATCTGACTAGAGACCTGGAATCAGTCAGAGGGGACAGGGTTTTTTTGCAGTGGAAGCTTTAACCCCCTTGGGACCCTGAGATACAGTTTCTGGGTCAGCAGCGGGGTTTTTATACAGGAATTTATGTGAATCCGGGACCTTGTAGTATCTGTCTGGCTTAGCAGGTGCAGGGGGTAAAGAGTCTGGGGACAGGCCGGACTCTGAAAATACATCATCCACAATGTCTAGAACAGGTGGAATAGGCAAGGGGTCTGTGCTGAGGAAGTAGCAGAAAGTCTCTGAACCTTTTCTTAGATTCAGAATAATCTTGACTCTCCCAGTGGAAATGTTCCCTCATGGTATGCAGGGTTTCCCAAAAAGAATAATCCTCAGGAGGGGAGGCTGAAGGAATAGATTCTTCAGCATCAGAATCCTCATAGGGAAGCATGGCGTAATCCTGTTCAGAAGAGGAATCAGAGGAAATAGAAACCTGATCAGAAGAATCATACTCTGTCTCTTGCCTACGCCTCTTATCAGGAGGGGGATGGGAGCCCCTGATTAAAGTAATTAGGTCTTCGGCCATTTTAAGCATCTGTGTTTTAGGCATGGAAGTCTGAGTAGGAGAATGCTGTACTTGTTTCTTTGTCTTTAGTGCTGCTTTAGTCTTTGAAGCTGAAGATGGCTTAATTTATAGTTGTGTAGGTCTGAAGACACCCTCAGAAGCAGATGCCTGCTCAGCGGCTCCGGACCCATCGGAGTGTATGATTTCAGTGTGTCCAATACCTGGAGTATCCAGAGGCCCAGTCGGCTCCACGTAGGAGTCTGAAGCGTCCTGTGGCTCCGAGGTAGCGGGCGCCAGGGGCTGTGAAAGCACCTCACTGAGAACCGGCGACTGGCCTAGCAGAGGCTTCGTCAGTTTTGGACCTCGGATGCCTATCTTTTTCCTTGTCCTTGCATTTTTTGTAAACTCCGGTTGTCGGCTGATCAGACAGCATTATATAATTAAATCGGCCAAAGTAATGGAATGCAAAATCGAACCGACGCTTGATAGTGCATTGGTTAAATCTAGCACAAAACCGACAACTAGCAATGTTATGATCAGGGCCTAGGCAAGGAATACAGTAAGAGTGAAAATCCTTATGAGGTATTTGCTTCCCACAAGAAATACAACTGTTAACTTTTTCTGACATTGGTCTGGAGCAAGAAAAAGGTTTCCTCAACGGGGTACTTAGCTTTAATGAAGACTTCGGTTCTGAAATTCATATTTGAAAATCTCAGGAGTCGTCCGACTGGCACTTGCGAACTGCTTTTGCTTCGGGCACTGCGCGGCAAGAAAGACTGAAGAAAATGGCGTCGGCTGCATCTTTTATACCCCTGGCGCACTGACATCAGGGAAGAGGCGACAGCAACAGACGCCAGAACTATACTTTGGAATTCTGGCCGACTGCGGGTAACCTGCCAGCAGGATAACCCAAGAGTAATGACTGCAACCGTGAAACACGATGAACATCCAAAGGCAGCTCTATTTCTAGAGATAATGTTCAGTTTACAGTGAGAAATAAACGTGAGAGAATTTGAAAAAGCAGCAGCTGAACAAATCAATCTAAACTTTTGCCCAAAAGGCTTGAGAATTTGCCACTGATTCAGTAGAGTGAGCTATGATTTGCTTGGGTAAGGAAACACCTTTAGATTAATAAGCAGAATGTTTAACCAATTAACATTAACCATTTAGCTAAAGTGGTCTTGGCAACTGGTCTTCCTTTTCTGACATTTGAAAAGGATATGAAAAGCTGGTCAGATTTTCTGAAAGATTTATTTCAGTCTAAATAAAAATGCAATGCAGCGGTCTATGAACATCTAACAGATGAAGAATATTATCCCCCCTTTATTCTGGTAATTGGGGAAGACTGGTAAGTTTTACAGACTGGTTAATATTCTTCTCTGTAGCAACTTTGGGTAGAAAGGATGCATTGGTACGCAAGGTTACTCTGTTTTTACAAAAAAGTAGAGGTATTTGGAGGAGAGAGCTTGCAATTCAAATCCTCTTCTAGCAGAAGTGATAGCAATTAGAAAAACAGTCTTCCACAATAGGAATTTCAAATCAACCTTGAAGGTTCAAAAAGGGGGATGAACTAGTGCCTGTAAAATCATAGTTGGGTCCCAAGGAGGTATTGCATCAACTGGAGAGCGAAGTAGGAAAGTACACAATTTGGGTTCCTATTACATGATCGAACGCTAGAAATAGCGAATGCTCATTTGTCGAACCCAAATGCACGAAACCTCAGAATATCGAAGGAACAGATCAATTTGCTGGGCCTTTCCCTGGACTTTGCCGTTTTCTTCACTGTGGTGCGATTTGGTATATTTAAGGTGAGAGGGGGGCAGCCACCACATCAGGAGGTGTGAGGGATGAATGCCCCCCACTTCATGTTGCTTGTACATTTTTTTTTTTTTTGGATCAGTGAATTTTTTCCCCTGGGAAAAAATTCACTGATCCGTTCCTTCGACATTTTGTGGTTTCGTGCATTTGGGTTCAATAATAGATCGTTCACTGTTTCTAGCATTCGATCATATATGAACCCCACAATTTGGATGAAGCTAAAAATGAGGAATTCTCCTATATAATTTAAAATGGCTGTTAACTGTACTTTCAGTAGAGTGACTTGCCCCATTTTGGAAAATATGAGCAAGAGACTCAAGAACTGCTGGAATAAGAGCAGTAAAAAATTTGCTTCTGTGAAGCCCATAGAAAATCTTTTCCATCTGCTCTAGAATCTCCTAGTAGAGGATTTGAGGGAGGAGATCAGAATGTTTCACAAAGGGAATGAAAGGTTGGAAAGTCTAGCCACCACTTAAAATCAGAGAAACCATGTGGTTAGTTTTAGGCTTGCGAGATCAGGGTGAATTTGCCCTGATGGAAGGGACAGTAGATCTGGACATGGCTCCAGTGTCCATAGAGGAACAAATCAAATGAGACTAAAGGAAGGTGAACCAGATTTGTCGAGGTCAAAGGGAGCAATGAGGATCCCTTTCCTCTTCAACTTGAATGCTTTCTGAAGCAATCTGGGGATCAAAGGTAGTAGGTGGGAAAGCAGAACATAGACCGGGAGGCCAAGCATGGACTAAAGCAGTGGTCTCCAACCTTTTTTGCACCAAGGACTGGTTTCATAAGACAATTTTCCATGGACCGGCCATTGAGCGCCCATAATAAAACGAAGTGCATAATATTTATGTACTTGACACTTGTGTATCGGGAAAGACCAACTGGAATAGAAGTTCATTTTCAGCTGAGGCCCAGGGAGAAAAGCTCCAAATTACAATAAAAAGACAATTGGCAATAATTACCAAAAAAAGCGTACATTCTGCCTAACAGCATAACATTGATCTACTACGGTCGAGAGGTACACAAACCTAATGGCAAACTTATTGACTTTCCAAGTTTATAAGAGCAGTATTTAAAATCTGTCCCTATTTGTGGCTCTGTCCAAACTTATTGTGCGAGAGGTTGAGTAGTATGGTCGAGGGGTATGCAAACCTCATTGCTGCTGCTGCCACCAGGCCATCACTCTCCCTCTTCTCTCTCCCTCACAGTCTTCTGCTTTCATGCAAGCATTCACTCGCACAAGATCGCTCTCTTTCAGTCACTTTTGGTTTCATACATGCATTCACTTACACGTGCAGACTCGCTCATGTTTTTTGGTTTCCTTGACTTATTTTACACTTGCTAAACAGCAAAAGCACTGCTTAGCGAGTGTAAAATAACATCTTGCTCGATCTCATTGCTCACTCTCATAGTCTCCTCTTCTTTCACACACATGCATTCTGCTATCATGCATGCATTCCGTAACACACTGACACAAACACACTCATACACAGATACACAAACTCACTTTCGTTTCACTCCATGCCTGGTGGCCCAGTACCAAATGATCCATGGCCCAGTGGTTGGGGATGGCTGGACTAGAGCATCCCTGGGTGACTGTCCCTGTGGGGAAATAAAGGCAAAAAAACTGCTGCATTTGTTGTGGAGAGATGCCAAGATTGCAGCAAGGTTGCCCCCACTTGTGGAAAATCATGTTCGCCACTGACTGATTCAGAGACCACTCATGAGGCATACATAAAACTCTGCTAAGTCTTTCTGCTAGCATGCTGCACTCCAGCAGAATGCGAGTTGTGATCAGAAAGCAGTTGGAAGAGATCGCTCCACTGCCATGCTCTCATTGCTTCTCGACACAGGGAACAGGATTGGGTTCCCCCTTGTTTGTTGATATACCATACTACTGACATATTGTGCATTTGTATTGCAATACTCCTAGAGGAAGAAAGCTGTGAAGTGCCTGCAATGCCAGAAGAATCGCCCTCATCACCAGGACATTGATATGCAGGTTGGTCTCCTGGGGGGGTACCCTTGTTGGATCTCCAAAGAGTGGAGCCACCAGATAAGAGAATCTCTGCACACTTGACAGTTTGATCAGGTAACTTCGAGGGTGATGATGTAATGACCACTGCACTGCTAAAGCCCATTACAGAATTCTCATATGTAAATGTGCTGTTGGTAACAGGGTTATGGTAGCAATCGTGGAGCCCAAGGCTGAGTACTAGTTTTGCTGGAGGAGCTGGAATTGCTAAAATCTGTCTGATATGTAGTCTTGGGGTTGAAATCCTGTCTGGAGGAATACAGGCCGAGGTTTTGATTGTAACCAGATGTGCTCCTCTGAAGCCTATGTTCTGAACTGGACGTGCCTGAGATTTTTGCATCTTGATCGTTATACCTAAAGTAGGAGCTAGTTGTAACATAGTCCCTGGCTTGGGTGAGTAAATGCCTGCTTGGAGCAGTTCGCAGCCAGTCATCTAAGTAAGAAAACACATGGAATCCTTGCAGTCTTAGATGAGCTGCAACTACCGCCACGCATTTGGTGAACATCTTGGGGACTGTGATAAGACCAAAAGGAAGCTCCCCGAACTGAAAATGTCTGGCTCCCACCATGAGAAATAGATACCTTCTGGAGAGTCTGTACATCTTGATGAGGTAGTATGCATCCTTCAGGTCTACTGAGCATGTCCAGCCTTCCATTTTCATAAGAGGTAGACTGGACTGGACCATGACCATCCTGAAGTTCGAGTTCTTTACTGACCTGTTCAGGGATGTCAGATCCAAGATGGGCCTGAGGTCCCCAGTCTTTTTTGGTAATAAAAAAATCTTGATTAAATGCCTGATCTGAGTTGGTCTGGAGGGACTTTCTGGAGAACTCTTTTGGAGCAGCTTTGAGATCTCCAATTCTGCTGTGTCTCTGATTGGGTGGAACATCCAGGAGAGTGCTTTTTGGTTTGAGGAGTTTTGAAAAGGGAATTGAGTATTCTCTGGATATGATCCTTAGCAACCATCAGTCATTTTTGATAGCTAGCCAGGCTTCTGGGTGCAACAATAAGCAACTCCCCCCCCCCCCGCCAACTGCCTCCAGAGGAAGACAGTTGGGTTAAACCTTCAGGAGCAGCAAACCAGATCTGAGGTAATCTGGGGGAATGAAGCATTATGGGTAGGGGAGGAGCACAAGCTTCAAAGCCTTAGCTTTAGAAAGCATTTGAGTCAGATCCGAAACCCACGGACTAAGGAATGAATGAGAATGACATCAGATCTAGCTCTATGTTTGATTCCTTCAGAACCATGCATTACGTGATTGGAGATGAAGTGCATCCCAGCATCATCCTTGACAAGGAATCATGTACCTAGTGAACTACTCTGTTGAACACATATCTTGCATATATATTATCTTCTTTCCCCTATGCAGGTCTGCCTTCTATCCACCTCCCTAAAACCACTCATTTCCTATCACTATGACTGGAACGAGGCATGGCATGGCCATCATCCATGCATCCTTGAGACATTGTGCTTCTAGCTCTAACTCCACCCCTGATATCTGACGTGTGCTTGCAAACTCCAAGGCCTACTATACCTTTTTCTCAGGAATATACACAAAACACATGCCAGATGGATACCATGCAGATAACTCATCCTACCCAAGTTTATATTCCTCAGCCCACAGACTGCAGCAGACCCCCCCCCCAAACAATAATCAGCCACTGGCGACTCCCTCCCACCTTACCCTATCAGCTCCTCATGCACCCAGGTCGTCGGTCAGCCATGGGCTGCACTGGTCTCATTGACAGCTTTATCCTTCTGCACCATGCAACATACATGTATTTTTTGAGAGACACTTCTACCCATTCCAGGGCCACACCTAAAATTGACTATATACTTTGTGACTTTCAAGTCAAATAAAATGAGAAACACAAAGCTGCTGCTTTTACAAAGACCTATCAGTACACAACGCTAAGCACACAGCTCTTAAGGAAAGCCAGTGGGGACTGGAGAGAGAGAGGGACATCTTTACTCAGGGACAATACAAAGATCAGCAGCAGGGTAGAGGTCGAGGAAGGAACCAGTTCCCCAAACTATACGCAGATAAAATATGAAATGGCTTGCCTAATCTGCATACTTTGCGACCTAATGAACAAGCTATTCTTATGGTACCTTACTTCTGTGCTCCGAGATGGATCCCAACTCATTCTCATCCAGCTACAGACTGATCTGTTGGCTATGCAAGTGCATGTGTTCCTTGCACATGGTACCACCAAGTACCTTTTGTAAATTTAGAAACAGATGTCACCCTCACCATTTAGGGATGCATTAGTAGATACCTCTTCTCTCACACATGAAACTCACCAAATGAGGCTGGCTACAGGACCACCCAACCTCACGGCAAACGCAGGAGGATTTCTATCAAGGAAGCCCCTCAATACTGCTCATGAAGCAAATTCCTACTTTATTAGCTAATCATTAACTGACCACAGCCTCCGTGACAGGTCTGGCTTCTGGGCTGACTCCCAAGCAGTAAGCCAATAACGAGGAAGGAACTGCAGAACTGTACCAGAATAAACCTCAAAATAGACTGAATTCTTGGTAAAAACAAACTTAGCCACATGCCCCAATCAAGGAAAAAAAAAAAAGAAAGAAAAGGGATGCACTTAATATAATGCAGGCCAGTATACTTCCACATCAGTAATCTTACGGCACACACAGTCACTAACAGTACGTCATCAAGTACACTTGGCACACACCAGTAATCCCATGGCACACACCAGTAATCCCATGGCACACACCAGTAATCCCATGGCACACACCAGTAGTCCTATGGTACACACAGTCACTAACAGTGCACCAGGTCTTACTCTGATTTGGCAGACAAATTGGAAAAGCAGTAGCTTCCTTCTCTACCTGTGCAGGCCAATTAAGTCTCAGTGGTGTAACCCGATATGTCTGTAGCTCACATTTACAGGCCAGGCTGCTACATTGTTTAGTTCTATAAGCCATGACGGTTTGACAGGGAAAGATGCACGTGGTACATAAAAGCTCCTTTAAATATTTCTTTAGTCTAAAATGTGCTCTTTTTCACCATAGCATTTGTTTCAGGCGCAGACACGCAATTTGCATAAAGAAAAGAATAAACACTAATGGAAATAAAATTAAACTCTGGTCAAAACCATGTAGCCAATGTACATTTAAAAGAAAATACATTAAAACTGAGGATAACATTTACTGTCAATGAATCTGTAAACATATATATAAAATATAGCAAAAATGTATAAAAACACACTATAATAAAGACAATACTCAGTTAAGATAACCTCAACAGGCAACCTATATTAAATCAGAAGTGCATAATTTTGTAGCCTTTGTAAAATAATGCAAAAAGAAATCCCCAAAATGTGACGTACAAGTAAATACAAGTTACATCTTTAAATCAACAGAAATGACTAAACTGGTAACCAGATACTCAGGAAGCCTGGAATGGTGTACAAAGGTGGTGTGTTCATGGATGGGAAATGCTGTGTGTACATAGGCAGACTAAGCACAAGGTGAATATTTCAGTAAAGGAGTACCAATATCCTGAAAATAGTATTTCAATAACGGCTTTAAAACAGATTTCTATTGCATAGGAACATTTCTATAAACACACAGACATTATATAATGTAGGGTCGAAGACCTACAGCATACTACAAAATAAAACAGTTCAAGTATGAATTACGTATTACTCTGGAAATTAAGTAATAAAAATATTCCCTTCCTATGACGTGCAATAAAGGTTTGTATTTTCACAGCTAATTCTGAGAAATGTGATCTTATCATAAAATGCAAGGAATGGAAGGTGGGTAGCTTCAATGGTGTCTGGTGACTTAAAAGCAAACAGGCTGCAAGAAACTAATGTATGAGTGGGGCTGTATTATTGCAGGTCAGAGACAACCAAATCCCTTTCATACGGAACTTTCGTACACATTCATTCTAACCACTTCGACTAAATACATCTCAGACATTTAACTGCAAATCAACAGGGTTGGCTCTGGATGAAACAGACCCCTAGACAAAAGCCTCCATGATGCCCACTACCAGCTGAACACTAGCTTCCCAACCAATCCCAGTGCCTCCCAACTTCTCCCCACACGACCAACAGACTTTTTCCCCTCAGACTTCAATACAACCCAACTACCTAAGACTTCACTGTAATAACTGTGGAAGAAGTCACTTAATATAAGAGTTTGAGAACTACAACCCAGAAGCCTTAGGGTTCTTGATGCTCTGAGATGCATTTTTTTTCCAGATGCTCGCCTGAACAAAAATCAGAAAAAGTTATGTCCTTACCATAACATTGCATCTGTGTTGTCAATCTTCATTCATTCTTGACAGATGGGTTCGGTTCAGACCTCTCAGAACAGACTCTGCCTTTATACTTAGCTCGTGCCAAGTAAAAAGTAATATCACCGTTAGCAAAAACTCTCATGCTAAGGCTCTACCCACAATCCCCCTCTTCCATTACACCTCAGATCGAGTTTGCAGAGCAGGAGAGAATATAGAAGTCCTGTCTTAGGAATAATCCTGCAACATCCCAGGACTAGTTACAGAAGTCTCTTGGTGGGGGAAGGTGGGTGGGATGTCAAGAATGAATGAATAACAACACCACAGATGGAACGTTATGGTAAGGACATAACTTCTTTATCTGATGTTGTCAATCTTTACTCATTCTTGACAGACAGGACAAAGTCCCCAGCTACTTTAGGTTCTGGGTGGCCCTAAGAAAGGATATTCCAGAGTACCACAGAACCAAAGGATGACCTTCCCCCGAAGACCATCTCTAATTTGTAATGAGTGATAAAGGTATGAGGAATAACCATGTAGCAGCTGAACATACATCTTCCATGGAGGCAAGGGAATGAAAGGCAACTGAAGTGGAAACAGATCTAGTGGAAAGCACACTAACTTGAGCAAGTAGTTTGAGTTTATTCTGGTTGTAAACAAAGGTAATACAATCTAAGCCATCTTGATAAGGTCATTTTTGATAACAGTTTACCACTCCGGGTCCTGAAAAGGACACCAATAACTCATTTGATTTTCTGGAAGATTTGATTCTGTCCAGGTAAAAACGTAATTGTCTATGAACATCCAGCAGGTGTAAGCAGTATTCACCTTTGTTTGAAAATTTTGGAAATATGACTGGCAAGTCTATGGACTGTATATTCTATTCTGATACCACTTTAGGGAGGAAGGACTGGCTGGTTCTTAACGACACTCTCTCCTTGTGAGAGATGTAAGGATGCTTTACACATAAGGCTTGCAATTCAGAAATTCTCCTGGCCGTTTATAGCTACCAGGAAGAGGGTTTTCCAAGACAGAAACCTGAGGTATGAAGTAGCTGCTGGCTCAAATGGCTGTCAAACTAGGGTTGGGTAAGAACAAGGTAAAATCCCATGGCGCTACCAGATCTTTGAATGGGGGTTTTAAATGTAAAGCACCTTTACGAAAAATTCTGCACAAACGATGAGCCATAAGGGAATGTTCACCAAGTTCACCATGAAAATTGAAAATAGTGGCTAAATGGACTAATTGTGGAAGCAGAGGCTACCGATTCCAAAAATAGTGGTCAAATATTCTCGGATCATGTCTACTGATGCTGAGAGAAAAGGTCTACGTTCTTGGAACAGGCCCAAATCAAAAATATTTTCCATTTGCTTTGGTAAAGCTTTCTGGTGGATGGTTTATGGGAAGCTAAAATTCTTTGTACCGAAGAGAATTTATTCTGCCTGGCTATTACCGGAATTGGATACACCAAGCAGTCAGCTTGATGTTCTTGAGATTGGGATGCACCAAAACCTGAGGGTGAAATAATGGATTCTGGACCCAAGGACGGGGAACTAGGTGAGGACAGAGAAAGGGAAACCAGATCTGACAGGGCCAACAGGGTGCAATGAGACTTACACTGCTTCTCAATCTTTGTCCTTTCCTCAAACCTGGGGAATTAGTGGAACAGGGGGGGAAAGGCATAAAGAAGTCTTGGGGGTCAATCAAGGAGAAGTGCATCTCTCTCGGGGACTCCCCATGAGGAGTGATTAAGGCAAAGTAGCTGTTACATTTGTTGTTCATTGGGGAGGCAAACAGATAGCAGCATGGCTGGCCTCAGACGAAAAATCTTAATCACTATGTTGTGGTCGAGATCCTACTCATGAGGTAGCAAAATGCATCTGCTCAACATGTCAGTAATCACTTTGGATTTCACCAGGCTATGCACTGCTGCCAGAAAGCAGTTGGAAGCAACAACTCATTGTCAAGTTCTTAGGGCTTCCCGAAAGAAAGCAGGACCTGCTTCCTCCATGTTTGTTAATATACCAGACCACCGACATGTCTGATTGGATTGCAACCATCCCAGAAGGACAGACTGACATGCTTGCAGCGCTAAAAGCACTGCCCTTAATTCCAGGACACTGATATGTAAATTGCAAGTGCCTTGGACAGTCTTCCGCAGATAATGTCCCCCCCTCCACCTGATTTGGGAAGTGTCCGTGGTCACTATGGTTTTGGGCAAAGGGGAAGAAAAGGAGCAACCCCACAGATTTTTGTCAGGCTTCATCCAAGATAAATCCTTTTTGCAGTGATTTACCAGGATTGGATGGCACATGGGATGTGTCTGAATCGACCATTGTGACACCAAGAGCCACTAAAGCAGCCTCATGTGAAATCTTGCTAGGGGTACTAAGGTTGTACGTGCTGTTCTGGACCCTAGAGTTTACAGTACCAAGCAAGCAGGAAAGTACAGTTTTGTACCTACCATAAATGTAGATGTTAGAGTGCTAATACAGCTGCAGTCATAACAGATGGGTTCTCCTGCAGTCAGGCGGGTCCTCGGTCGGCCGAATTCCAAAGTCTAGGTCCGCCGACATATGTATATATATATATATATATATATATATATATATATATATATATATAACCCAATCAGGTTGTAAGATGAGGAGTTAGCCACTAGGTCTGTACCCAGAGGGGAAGGAGGGAGGGAAACCTAGACTGCAGCTGTATTAGCACTCGAACATCTACATTTATGGTAGGTACAAAACTGTACTATGTTCATCGTGCATACAGCTGCAGTCATAACAGATGGGTAGAATCCCAAAACTACGCACAGGGAGGTTGGCACTAGGTGGAACTGGGAGGAGCCAGAATGCCCTGCAACACAGCAGTGGCAAAGCCTGCTCTAGTTTTGGAGTATAAAGGTAGGTGGTAGTGTTTAGTGAAGGTATGCACAGAACTCCAAGTGGCTGCCTCCAAAATATCTTTGGTAGGGACTCCTCTGAGGAAGGCTGCAGAGGTAGCTGTGGCCCTTATGGAGTGGGATCTCATGCCTGCAGGTACAGATTTACCATGAAAGGAGTAACAAAACCGTATGCAGTGGCCTATCCATTTTGAAATTGTCTGTTTGGAAATTGGCTTCCCTTGAGCTCCTACAGCATAGGACACAAAGAGTTGTTCTGATTTCCTGAAAGGCTTTGTTCTGTCCAAATAGTAACGTAGCTGTCTATGGATGTCTAAGGAATGTAGCAGCCTTTCCCCTTTGTTTTGAGGATTGGGGTAAAAGGTAGGTAAATGTATGGCCTGATTTAAAGCTACCCTGGATACTACCTTAGGCATAAATGACGGGTTGGTTCGTAGGGAAACCCTGTTCTGATGGTAGATGAGAAAGGGCTGCACAGCCATGAGGGCTTGTAGCTCCGAGACCCTACGAGCTGAGGTAATGGCCAGAAGGAAAGCTGTTTTCCAGGACAAATATTGCAAATCTGTTGAGGCAGCTGGTTCAAAGGGAGGCAATGTTAATTTTTCTAGAATGTAATTAAGATCCCAGGCTGGTATTGGTTATTTCCTTGGAGGTCTTGTATTCTTAGCCCCTCTGAGGAACTGCCTTAAGAGTGGGTGAAAGAATAAGGGTGGATCAGTGTTGTATTCTGCAGAAATGGCTGAGGCATGGATTTTGATGGAGGAAAATGAAAGTCCACTGTTCAGCAGCTCAGCTAGATACTGTAATATCTGAGGCAAATTCAGTTTTCTATGATCCTGGCCCTTTTTCTCATTCCAAGCGCAAAACCGTTTCCATTTTGCGGAGTAAGCTTTTCTAGTAGATGGCCTTCTGGCCTCCAAAATGACGTCCTGCACCTCCTTGGAGAGTAGGGTCTGTTGTGGTGTTAAGGAATTTTCCATACAGCCAGAATGAGTGTTTTCAGCTGACTGTGAAGAGTTTTGTAGCTGTGCTGAGTCAGGAGAAGAGGCATTAGAGGTAGGGTCCAGGGAGGAGAATGTGTTAGGCTCCTCAGGAGTGGGTAATAGTGTTGTCTTGGCCAGTCTGGAGCAATCAGTATCATCTTCGGTCTGTCTGCTCTTGCTTTCAAGAGCACCTTGGGCAGTAGAGGCAAAGGTGGGAAGGCGTAAACTGTCCGTGCTGCCCAACTGAAAGAAAAGGCGTCCACTCTCCAGGACTTTGGATGAAATGTCCTTGAGCAGAATTTTGTCAATTGAAGATTCCTGTGGGAGGCAAAGAGATCTATGTCTGGCCTTCCCCACTCTTGGATTATCTTTGTAAACACTTGAGGATGCAACTTCCATTCGTGCGGGTCTGTCATATTTCTGCTTAGATTGTCTGCCAGCGTGTTTTCCAAACCTGGCAGGTACTGTGCTTGAAGTTCGATTTGCCATTCCAGAGCCATGTTCCAAAGTGACATGGCCAGCCTGCACAGGGGGTATATGAATGTGTTCCTCCTTGTTTGTTTATGTACCACATTACTGTGGTGTTGTCTGTTCTTATCAATAATTGTCCTGGATGCAGGAGGTCCTTGAAAGCTGTAATTGCGTTCATCACTGCTAGCATTTCCTTTTGATTGATGTGAAGGTGCTTTTCCTTTTGGGACCATTTGCCCTGAATGCACCTGTCTGTCATGTGTGCCCCCCAGGCGTAGTCTGAGGCGTCTGTTGTGATGACTTGATTTGCTTGAGGCTTGCAGAATGGTAGACCTGTGTTTGTTTGGCATGCTTGGGCCCACCATAGAAATTCCTTTTGCAAACATGGAATTAGTGGTATTATTGTTTCCAAACTGTGGCTGTGTTGAGACCATAGGTTTTTTAGGTACCATTGAAGTTTCCTCATATGCAACTTTGCACATGGGATTTGAAGAATGCAAGATGCCATGAAGCCCAGAGCCTGCAGGATTTTCCTTGCAGTTAGCCTGGTACAATTTGCTAGTATCTTGAAGTATTGAGTTAGTTGCCCCTGTTTTTCTGGTGTAAGATAGGCCATCTGGGTGTCCAAGTTGGCACCCAGGAAAATTATTTTCTGAGATGGTGTTAGCCTGGATTTCTCTGTTGACTGTGTATCCCAGAGAATTCAATAACCGTGTTACATAAGCCAGATGTTCCAGAAGTATGTGTTTGCTGTCCGCTTGGATCAGGCAATCGTCCAAATAAGGGTAAATTTGTATCCCTTGAAGTCTGCAGTAGGCAATTACTGATGCCAGGCATTTCGTGAATACTCTTGGCGCAGTAGATAAGCCAAAGGGCAATGCAGAGAATTGATAGTGGATTGAACCTGGAAGAAATCTGAGGTATCTTCTGCAGCTTTGTCTGATTGGGACCTTGAGGTCCAATGTTACCAGCCAAGACTCCTTGCCCAGCATGGGAAGAAGCTGCTGTAAGGTGAGCATCTTGAATTTTGGTACGAGTAGAAATGTGTTTAGGATGGATAAGTCCAAAATGGGTCTCCAATCGGTTTCCTTCCTTGGTACCAGGAATAGTCTGGAATAAAAACCTTGACCTTGTTCGTGAGTAGGTACCTCTTGAATAGCTATCATGTCCATGAGGTTTGAAATTTGTATTTGAGCCTCTGCCCTTTGATTGTGTGGCAGGTTCGGCATGCCTCTCATTTTTGGAAGAGTGTGAAAATGAAATCTGTAGCCTCTGTTTATAATGTCCAGGATCCATTTGTCTTTTGTGACAATATGCCAATTTTTTGAAAATAATGCCAGCTTTCCTCCCAAGGGTGCTGCCACCTGAGCCCTTCTTGGCATGCAAAGGGGAAAGTCATTGGGTTTGTTTCCTGTATTGTTGTGCACTGTCTTCGCCACCTCTTGGTGCTGGAGATTGCCATTGTCTGCCTCTATATGATCCTTGAGATTGTCCTCTGCCCCTTGTGCGCCTGTATCTACCTCTTTGGGGCTTGTCCGTGGCTGGAAAGGACCAGTTTTTTGAAGGCCAATTTCTGCTAAAACATGGTGGTTGTACTTGTAGAAAAGCTTTGACAGTTTGCATAGATTTAGCTTTTTCTTCCATTTTCCGTAGTATCTCCTCAGCATTAGTACCAAATAATACATCCTTTTGTAAAGGAGCATCTAGTAGTTTAGCTTTAACATGATCAGGCAAGGTTTGTTCCCTAAGCCAGGCATGTCTACGAATGACTGATCCTGTAACAGCAGCTCTACTTGAGGCCTCTAGAGCATCATAGCCACATTGTAAGGTGTGTTTACCCACTTGTTCTGCACTATGCATCATATCCTGCAACTCCTTCAAATCTGGTTGTTCAGGTTGTGACATTTTATTCCTTAATTGTCATAACAGAAACTGCTGATATTTAAGCATATGAAACTGACAATTTAAGGCCCTCATGGCTAGGGTGGCCGAGGTATATACCTTTTTTCCCCACCTTTCTAAGTATCTGGACTCTCTCTCGGAAGGTAATGGATTCTTAGCAGTAGAGGCCTTCATTCCCTTGGGGCCTTGAGAAATGGTTTCAGGGTCAGCATTATGGCTTTTGTAAAGAAATTGGTGTGAGTTAGGAACTCTGTAGTACCTATCAGGCTTGACTGGGGCAGGAGGCAGGGAATCCGGATTAGGGCAAGCCTCCGAGTAAACCTCATCAAGTATGTCCAAGACAGGAGGTATCGCCAGAGGTCTGTGTTGAGGTAGCAAAAGAAATTCCCTAAGTCTTTTCTTGGAATCTGAAAAGTCTTGGCCTTCCCAATGGAAGTGTTCCCTCAAGGTATGCAAGGTTTCCCCGAAAGAAAAATCCTCTGGGGGGGATACAGAAGGAATGGACTGCTCTGCATCAGAATCTTCAAAAGGGGAGTACGAGTGTTCCTCTTCCTCAGAATGTTCTGAAATAATGGAGCCCTGGTCAGAAGAGGGAGAATCTTCCTCCACTCTGGGTCTCTTGTCCAGAGGGGGTTGGGAACCCCTGATAAGAGTAATTAAATCCTCAGCCATTTTGAGCATCTGCTTTTTAGGCATGGGACCTGAAGAAGGGCCCTGTGCAACAGGCCTCTTGGAATGCATGGCTGATTTAGACTTAGTAAAGGCCTTTATGGAAAAGGAAGATGAAGGTCTGAAGACACCATGGGTGGAAGTGGACCTGTCCACATTAAGAGGCTCAACACTCACAGTGGCTTCGGTAGCTGTAGTCAGGGTATGGGCAGAGGAACCTGCGGTCTCGGTTACAGAAGACACCGCCAGAGAAGTGTCGTCGGTAGTCAGGGGCTGCGTAGGCGCCTCGCTGAGAACCGGACCACGTGTAGCCGGTTTTGGCGTGGTGTCGGTCTTTGTCCTTGCGTTTTTTGGACAAAACGGTAGTCAGAGTCTCCGATTACATTTTATAATTAAAAGCTTTACCAAAAAAGTGCTGGGCGAACTCCACCAGACGCTTAATAGTGCGTTTATTGAAAGTAGCACAAAAGCGACAGCCCGAGACGTCGTGGTCTGGGCCTAAACAAGGTATACAGAGGGAATGGAAATCCTTATGCGGTATTTGCTTCCCACAAGAAATACAATTGTTAACTTTGTCTGACATCGGTCTGAGGCAAGAAAAGTTTCCCCAACGGGGTACTTAGCTTTAAAGAAGACTTCGGTTTCCAAATTTTCGTTATTTCTGGAGCTGGCCGACCGGCACTTGCAAACTGCTTCTGCTTCAGGCACCGCGTGGCAAAAAAGACTGAAGAAAATGGCGTTGGCTGTGTCTTATGTACCCCTGTCGCACGGACGTCAGGAAAGAAAGCGACGACAACCGTCTCCGGACCTAGACTTTGGAATTCGGCCGACCGAGGACCCGCCTGACGGCAGGAGAACCCATCTGTTATGACTGCAGCTGTATGCACGATGAACATCTTTGTTTCAGGAGATGATCGCTTGAACTTGTAGCTTCAGCCTGTGTAGAGGAAGGGAGGCTACACCGGAAATCATGTTGAGTTCTGCTCCTATGAACTCTAGATCTTGTGTGGGAGTCAGCTGTGACGACTTGTTTATGGAAATGCCTACAGTCGCTGCGAGATGTAGCACAAAGTCTGTTGCTGAGGGCAGTAGATGCCTGGGGGGGAGGGGGAGCAGCCAGTTGTCTAGATATGGAAAAGTACAGTTTTGTACCTACCATAAATGTAGATTTCGAAGATCCACATTGCTGCAGTCCTTACATATGGGTAGTCCGCTGTCCTCGGTCGGCCCGAATACCAAAGTATTAGGCTGACGTTGGTCATGGGCGCTCAGATCTGACATCAGAGCGTCAGGGTATTAAAGCGCATGACCGACGTCATATCCTCAGTCTTTTCTTGCCCCAGATGTCAGAAGGCCCTAAAAAGAAAGGCCACAGCCAAAAATAGGATACTTCCCAAAAGACACATACAAATAACAGCTACCACCCAAACCATACAACCATTCCAAACTACAGAGGGGAAGGAGGGAGGGTAAATTGGACTGCAGCAATGTGGATCTTCGAACATCTACATTTATGGTAGGTACAAAACTGTACTATGTTCTTCATCTCACATTGCTGCAGTCCTTACATATGGGTAGAATCCCAAAGCAGAGGTAAAGGGAGGCTGGCAAAATCATAAAGCATTGGGAGCTGCCAGAATGCCCTGTAAGATTGCAGTGGCAAATCCAGCCCTAGATTTGGAATAAAAAGGAAGGCGGTAATGTTTAGAAAAGGGTATGCACTGAACTCCAAGTAGCTGCTTCCAAAATATCTTTAGTAGCTACTCCCCTTAAAAAAGCTGTAGAAGTGGCAGTAGCCCTAGTGGAGTGAGGTCCGATTCCAGCCGGAATCTCCTTACCATGATGAGAGTAACAAAAAGCAATACAAAAGCCAATCCACTTAGAAATAGTTTGTTTTGAAACAGGTTTCCCCTGAGAACCCAAAGCAAAAGAAACAAACAACTGCTGAGACTGTCTGAACCCTTTAGTCCTGCTCAAATAATAACGCAACTGCCTGTGAATATCCAAAGTGTGCAAAATTTTCTCCCCTTTATTTTGGGGATCTGCATAAAAAGTAGGCAAATGAATTGATTGGTTCAAGGCCACATTTGAAACCACTTTAGGCATAAAAGTAGGATTAGTATGCAGAGATACCCTATCCTTATGAAAAATTAGGAAGGGTTCAACTGCCATAAGAGCCTGTAATTCAGAAACCCTTCTAGCAGACGTAATGGCCAACAAAAAAGCAGTCTTCCAAGACAAAAACTTTAACTCAGCAGTAGCTGCAGGTTCAAAAGGAGGTAAAGTAAGTTTCTCCAACACAAAATTGAGATCCCAGGCAGGAGTAGGAGCTCTATGTGGGTCTTATGTTCTTTGCCCTCTAAGAAATTGCTTAAACAAAGGATGAGAGAATAGTGGAGGGTCACAGTCATAGTGAGCAGAAATGGCTGCAGCATGAACTTTTATAGAGGAGAAAGACAAATCCTTGTCTAATAATTCTGTAAGATATTGAAGAGAAACACTTAAATCAGGCCTGGAAACATCAAAGCCCTTAGCTTTGCTCCAAATTAAAAATCTCCTCCATTTATCAGCATAAACTTTCCTTGTACTAGGCCTTCTGGCCTCCAAAATAACATTCAAAACTTGTTGTGGAAGCTGCGACCCTCCTGGTTCTAAAACAGAATATGCCAGGCTGTTAGATGAAGGGACTGAATCCTGACATTGAGGAAATGATTGCCCTCCTGTGACAAAAGGTGGGGAATCAAAGGCAAAGGCCATGGAGGCTCCCGTACTAAACTCCTCAGCAGAGGGTACCAGTGCTGTCGAGGCCAATCTGGAGCTATTAGAATCATGGAGGGCTCGTCTTGTCTGACCTTCAAGAGTACCTTGGGGAGGAGAGGCAGAGGCGGAAAGGCATAGACGTGAAGATTGCTCCAACTGAATGATAGAGCATCCACTTTCCAAGCTGTGGGATGAAACATTTTTGTGCAAAACTTTGGCAACTGGAAATTTAGTGGAGAAGCGAACAGATCTATGTCTGGAGTTCCCCATATCACTGTCAATCTTCGAAATACATGAGGATCCAATTTCCACCGTGGGGATCCACTATCTGTCTGCTCAAAACATCTGCTAAGGAGTTCTGTGCTCCTGGTAGAAACCTTGCCTGAAGATTGAGGTGTAAAGTGAGAGCAGTCTCCCACAAAATCATTGCTTGCCTGCAAAGAGGGTACGAATGGGTTCCCCCTTGCTTGTTGATGTACCACATGACAGTTGTGTTGTCTGTTAGAATCAACACTTGCCCTGGGTGAAGTAAATCCTTGAAAGCCATCAATGCAAATTGGACTGCTAACATCTCCTTCAAGTTGATATGTAAATGTTGAAGTCTGGCAGGCCACATGTCTTGAACCCATTTTCCATTGAGGTGTGCTCCCCAAGCCTTGTCCGAGGCATCTGTCGTTAAAATCTGACTCGCCTCTGGTCGGGTCACAGAGAGTCCCTTGTTTAGGTGACATTCCTGAGCCCACCACAAAAATTCCTTTTGAATGCAAGGTATTATTTGAATGACAGTGTCCAGATCTTGGCAGTGTTGTGTCCATACATTTTTGAGATACCTTGTAGCTTCCTCATATGCAGTTTGGCATTGGGAAGCACCAGAATACAAGATGCCATGAACCCCAAGGCTTGAAGGACTGTCCTTGCAGTCAGCCTGGACCGTAGAGACAATTGATGGAAGTAAAGAGTAAGGTTCTTTTGCTTGTCCGGGGTCAAAAAAGCCATCTGGGAAGCTGTATTCAGTCTCACACCCAGAAAGCACATTTCCTGAGAGGGTACTAGACTGGACTTTGTTTCGTTCGCAGAATACCCGAGGCACCTTAACACTGCCATCACATACTGCAGATGAAGAAGTTCGTCCTTGTCTTGAGCAAGAATCAGGCAATTGTCCAAATAAGGATAAATTTGTATTCCTCTTAACCATAAGAAGGCTATCACTGGAGCAAAAACCTTTGTGAACACCCTGGGCGCAGTAGATAAGCCAAAGGGCAATGCAGAGAACTGATAATGTAAAGTCCCAGCCCGAAAACGCAGGTACCTCCTGCAACTGGGCCTGATAGGAACATGAAGATAAGCCTCTTTGAGATCTAGAGTTACCATCCAGTGATCTTTGCCCAACAGAGGTAGAAGTTGTTGCAACGTCAACATTTTGAATTTTGGAATGTCCAGGTATGTGTTGAGGATAGATAAATCCAAAATCGGCCTCCAAGTGTTTCCTTTCTTTGGTACTAGAAACAGGCGAGAATAAAATCCTAGGCCCACTTCTGACAGAGGGACCTGCTGTATAGCCCCCATTTGAAGAAGTAAAGCAATCTGCTTGTGAGCCTCTACCCTTTGCTGAGGAGGAACGTCTGGCATGCCTTTGAAAGGAGGCAATGTATGGAAATAAAACTTGTAGCCTTGGTCTATAATGTCCAACACCCATTTGTCCTGGGTGACTAAAAGCCAGTTTTGCTTGAAGAGTGCCAACTTTCCTCCCAAAGGAGCTGCCAGACAGGCAGAATCTGGCAGCTGAAAATGCAGGTCATTGGGCCTGTTTACGAAAGGACTGGCCCTGCCCTCACCTGTAGATTGTGCAGGTG